>NC_091206.1:4188312-4488312 GCF_040958095.1 Procambarus clarkii | reverse complement strand
ATTTTCAGTTTATTGTTATTAATTCATTAAATATACGATAAAAATGATGCAAACACATAATTGATTAGATAATAACCTTAAATACTTCATTTTCAATCATCTATTTGTTTCTCGTTAAAATACTGACTAAGATATTGAAAAGGGGAGAAGTTCGGTTTTTATTGCATATATCGACGTTTCAGCCGGATTAGAGCAGTTTTACGTGTACATCTTCCATCGGTAATATAAACGGAAAATCAGGAACATTTTAGTTAATTCTTATGAAAACCCATTGGTTTTTATCATTTGTATTGGAAACAACATTGTCATATGTCTTTTCTTGGATCTAAATAATACGAAACCTCGCTGTATGATTTGAAGTTAAAATCCTCAAATATGGTAAAATAGTGACTTTTTTCACGTTTTTCATGTAGTTTGATATTACGTAAATATATTCATTTTTACCAATATTTCGATACTATTTCATGTTTTATCACGATATGTCAGTTGGCCTTCAAATCTCAGAATTTCGCATAATATTGCATTTTAAGCAAGTTTTTTTGCATTTTGTTTCGTACGAAAAATCATCGAATTTAGCAATATTTTGACGTTTATTATCTCCTTTTCCTTTATGTGATTTAAACAAAATATCATCGAATTAGGCAATATTTAGCCGTTTTTCCATGTTTTTGTGAATTTTCAGTTTATTGTTATTAATTCATTAAATATACGATAAAAATGATGCAAACACATAATTGATTAGATAATAACCTTAAATACTTCATTTTCAATCATCTATTTGTTTCTCGTTAAAATACTGAGTAAGATATTGAAAAGGGGAGAAGTTCGGTTTTTATTGCATATATCGACGTTTCAGCCGGATTAGAGCAGTTTTACGTGTACATCTTCCATCGGTAATATAAACGGAAAATCAGGAACATTTTAGTTAATTCTAATGAAAACACATTGGTTTTTATCATTTGTATTGGAAACAACATTGTCATATGTCTTTTCTTGGATCTAAATAATACGAAACCTCGCTCTATGATTTGAAGTTAAAATCCTCAAATATGGTAAAATTGTGACTTTTTTCACGTTTTTCATGTAGTTTGATATTACGTAAATATATTCATTTTTACCAATATTTCGATACTATTTCATGTAGTATCACGATATGTCAGTTGGCCTTCAAATCTCAGAATTTCGCATAATATTGCATTTTAAGCAAGTTTTTTTGCATTTTGTATCGTACGAAAAATCATCGAATTTAGCAATATTTTGACGTTTATTATCTCCTTTTCCTCTATGTGATTTTAACAAAATATCATCGAATTAGGCAATATTTTGCAGTTTTTTCACGTTTTTGTGAATTTTCAGTTTATTGTTATTAATTCATTAAATATACGATAAAAATGATGCAAACACATAATTGATTAGATAATAACCTTAAATACTTCATTTTCAATCATCTATTTGTTTCTCGTTAAAATACTGAGTAAGATATTGAAAAGGGGAGAAGTTCGGTTTTTATTGCATATATCGACGTTTCAGCCGGATTAGAGCAGTTTTACGTGTACATCTTCCATCGGTAATATAAACGGAAAATCAGGAACATTTTAGTTAATTCTAATGAAAACACATTGGTTTTTATCATTTGTATTGGAAACAACATTGTCATATGTCTTTTCTTGGATCTAAATAATACGAAAACTCGCTTTATGATTTAAAGTGAAAATCCTCATATATGGTAAAATAGTGACTTTTTTCACGTTTTTCATGTAGTTTGATATTACGTAAATATATTCATTTTTACCAATATTTCGATACTATTTCATGTAGTATCACGATATGTCAGTTGGCCTTCAAATCTCAGAATTTCGCATAATATTGCATTTTAAGCAAGTTTTTTTGCATTTTGTTTCGTACGAAAAATCATCGAATTTAGCAATATTTTGACGTTTATTATCTCCTTTTCCTTTATGTGATTTTAACAAAATATCATCGAATTAGGCAATATTTTGTTGTTTTTCCACGTTTTTGTGAATTTTCAGTTTATTGTTATTAATTCATTAAATATACGATAAAAATTATGCAAACACATAATTGATTAGATAATAACCTTAAATACTTCATTTTCAATCATCTATTTGTTTCTCGTTAAAATACTGAGTAAGATATTGAAAAGGGGAGAAGTTCGGTTTTTATTGCATATATCGACGTTTCAGCCGGATTAGAACGGTTTTACGTGTACATCTTCCATCGGTAATATAAATGGAAAATCAGGAACATTTTAGTTAATTCCATTTGTTTTTATCATTTGTATTGGAAACAACATTGTCATATGTCTTTTCTTGGATCTAAATAATACGAAACCTCGCTCTATGATTTGAAGTTAAAATCCTCAAATATGGTAAAATTGTGACTTTTTCACGTTTTTCATGTAGTTGGATATTATGTAAATATATTCATTTTTACCAATATTTCGATACTATTTCATGTAGTATCACGATATGTGAGTTGGCCTTCAAATCTCAGAATTTCGCATAATATTGCATTTTAAGCAAGTTTTTTTTGCATTTTGTTTCGTACGAAAAATCTGCGTATATAGCAATATTTTGACGTTTATTATCTCCTTTTCCTTTATGTGATTTAAACAAAATATCATCGAATTAGGCAATATTTTGCCGTTTTTCCACGTTTTTGTGAATTTTCAGTTTATTGTTATTAATTCATTAAATATACGATAAAAATGATGCAAACACATAATTGATTAGATAATAACCTTAAATACTTCATTTTCAATCATCTATTTGTTTCTCGTTAAAATACTGACTAAGATATTGAAAAGGGGAGAAGTTCGGTTTTTATTGCATATATCGACGTTTCAGCCGGATTAGAGCAGTTTTACGTGTACATCTTCCATCGGTAATATAAACGGAAAATCAGGAACATTTTAGTTAATTCTTATGAAAACCCATTGGTTTTTATCATTTGTATTGGAAACAACATTGTCATATGTCTTTTCTTGGATCTAAATAATACGAAACCTCGCTGTATGATTTGAAGTTAAAATCCTCAAATATGGTAAAATAGTGACTTTTTTCACGTTTTTCATGTAGTTTGATATTACGTAAATATATTCATTTTTACCAATATTTCGATACTATTTCATGTTTTATCACGATATGTCAGTTGGCCTTCAAATCTCAGAATTTCGCATAATATTGCATTTTAAGCAAGTTTTTTTGCATTTTGTTTCGTACGAAAAATCATCGAATTTAGCAATATTTTGACGTTTATTATCTCCTTTTCCTTTATGTGATTTAAACAAAATATCATCGAATTAGGCAATATTTAGCCGTTTTTCCATGTTTTTGTGAATTTTCAGTTTATTGTTATTAATTCATTAAATATACGATAAAAATGATGCAAACACATAATTGATTAGATAATAACCTTAAATACTTCATTTTCAATCATCTATTTGTTTCTCGTTAAAATACTGAGTAAGATATTGAAAAGGGGAGAAGTTCGGTTTTTATTGCATATATCGACGTTTCAGCCGGATTAGAGCAGTTTTACGTGTACATCTTCCATCGGTAATATAAACGGAAAATCAGGAACATTTTAGTTAATTCTAATGAAAACACATTGGTTTTTATCATTTGTATTGGAAACAACATTGTCATATGTCTTTTCTTGGATCTAAATAATACGAAACCTCGCTCTATGATTTGAAGTTAAAATCCTCAAATATGGTAAAATTGTGACTTTTTTCACGTTTTTCATGTAGTTTGATATTACGTAAATATATTCATTTTTACCAATATTTCGATACTATTTCATGTAGTATCACGATATGTCAGTTGGCCTTCAAATCTCAGAATTTCGCATAATATTGCATTTTAAGCAAGTTTTTTTGCATTTTGTATCGTACGAAAAATCATCGAATTTAGCAATATTTTGACGTTTATTATCTCCTTTTCCTCTATGTGATTTTAACAAAATATCATCGAATTAGGCAATATTTTGCAGTTTTTTCACGTTTTTGTGAATTTTCAGTTTATTGTTATTAATTCATTAAATATACGATAAAAATGATGCAAACACATAATTGATTAGATAATAACCTTAAATACTTCATTTTCAATCATCTATTTGTTTCTCGTTAAAATACTGAGTAAGATATTGAAAAGGGGAGAAGTTCGGTTTTTATTGCATATATCGACGTTTCAGCCGGATTAGAGCAGTTTTACGTGTACATCTTCCATCGGTAATATAAACGGAAAATCAGGAACATTTTAGTTAATTCTAATGAAAACACATTGGTTTTTATCATTTGTATTGGAAACAACATTGTCATATGTCTTTTCTTGGATCTAAATAATACGAAAACTCGCTTTATGATTTAAAGTGAAAATCCTCATATATGGTAAAATAGTGACTTTTTTCACGTTTTTCATGTAGTTTGATATTACGTAAATATATTCATTTTTACCAATATTTCGATACTATTTCATGTAGTATCACGATATGTCAGTTGGCCTTCAAATCTCAGAATTTCGCATAATATTGCATTTTAAGCAAGTTTTTTTGCATTTTGTTTCGTACGAAAAATCATCGAATTTAGCAATATTTTGACGTTTATTATCTCCTTTTCCTTTATGTGATTTTAACAAAATATCATCGAATTAGGCAATATTTTGCAGTTTTTCCACGTTTTTGTGAATTTTCAGTTTATTGTTATTAATTCATTAAATATACGATACAAATGATGCAAACACATAATTGATTAGATAATAACCTTAAATACTTCATTTTCAATCATCTATTTGTTTCTCGTTAAAATACTGAGTAGGATATTGAAAAGGGGAGAAGTTCGGTTTTTATTGCATATATCGACGTTTCAGCCGGATTAGAGCGGTTTTACGTGTATATCTTCCATCGGTAATATAAACGGAAAATCAGGAACATTTTAGTTAATTCTAATGAAAACACATTGGTTTTTATCATTTGTATTGGAAACAACATTGTCATATGTCTTTTCTTGGATCTAAATAATACGAAACCTCGCTTTATGATTTAAAGTGAAAATCCTCAAATATGGTAAAATAGTGACTTTTTTCACGTTTTTCATGTAGTTTGATATTACGTAAATATATTCATTTTTACCAATATTTCGATACTATTTCATGTAGTATCACGATATGTCAGTTGGCCTTCAAATCTCAGAATTTCGCATAATATTGCATTTTAAGCAAGTTTTTTTGCATTTTGTATCGTACGAAAAATCATCGAATTTAGCAATATTTTGACGTTTATTATCTCCTTTTCCTCTATGTGATTTTAACAAAATATCATCGAATTAGGCAATATTTTGCAGTTTTTTCACGTTTTTGTGAATTTTCAGTTTATTGTTATTAATTCATTAAATATACGATAAAAATGATGCAAACACATAATTGATTAGATAATAACCTTAAATACTTCATTTTCAATCATCTATTTGTTTCTCGTTAAAATACTGAGTAAGATATTGAAAAGGGGAGAAGTTCGGTTTTTATTGCATATATCGACGTTTCAGCCGGATTAGAGCAGTTTTACGTGTACATCTTCCATCGGTAATATAAACGGAAAATCAGGAACATTTTAGTTAATTCTAATGAAAACACATTGGTTTTTATCATTTGTATTGGAAACAACATTGTCATATGTCTTTTCTTGGATCTAAATAATACGAAAACTCGCTTTATGATTTAAAGTGAAAATCCTCATATATGGTAAAATAGTGACTTTTTTCACGTTTTTCATGTAGTTTGATATTACGTAAATATATTCATTTTTACCAATATTTCGATACTATTTCATGTAGTATCACGATATGTCAGTTGGCCTTCAAATCTCAGAATTTCGCATAATATTGCATTTTAAGCAAGTTTTTTTGCATTTTGTTTCGTACGAAAAATCATCGAATTTAGCAATATTTTGACGTTTATTATCTCCTTTTCCTTTATGTGATTTTAACAAAATATCATCGAATTAGGCAATATTTTGCAGTTTTTCCACGTTTTTGTGAATTTTCAGTTTATTGTTATTAATTCATTAAATATACGATACAAATGATGCAAACACATAATTGATTAGATAATAACCTTAAATACTTCATTTTCAATCATCTATTTGTTTCTCGTTAAAATACTGAGTAGGATATTGAAAAGGGGAGAAGTTCGGTTTTTATTGCATATATCGACGTTTCAGCCGGATTAGAGCGGTTTTACGTGTATATCTTCCATCGGTAATATAAACGGAAAATCAGGAACATTTTAGTTAATTCTAATGAAAACACATTGGTTTTTATCATTTGTATTGGAAACAACATTGTCATATGTCTTTTCTTGGATCTAAATAATACGAAACCTCGCTTTATGATTTAAAGTGAAAATCCTCAAATATGGTAAAATAGTGACTTTTTTCACGTTTTTCATGTAGTTTGATATTACGTAAATATATTCATTTTTACCAATATTTCGATACTATTTCATGTAGTATCACGATATGTCAGTTGGCCTTCAAATCTCAGAATTTCGCATAATATTGCATTTTAAGCAAGTTTTTTTGCATTTTGTTTCGTACGAAAAATCATCGAATTTAGCAATATTTTGACGTTTATTATCTCCTTTTCCTTTATGTGATTTTAACAAAATATCATCGAATTAGGCAATATTTTGCCGTTTTTCCACGTTTTTGTGAATTTTCAGTTTATTGTTATTAATTCATTAAATATACGATACAAATGATGCAAACACATAATTGATTAGATAATAACCTTAAATACTTCATTTTCAATCATCTATTTGTTTCTCGTTAAAATACTGAGTAGGATATTGAAAAGGGGAGAAGTTCGGTTTTTATTGCATATATCGACGTTTCAGCCGGATTAGAGCGGTTTTACGTGTATATCTTCCATCGGTAATATAAACGGAAAATCAGGAACATTTTAGTTAATTCTAATGAAAACACATTGGTTTTTATCATTTGTATTGGAAACAACATTGTCATATGTCTTTTCTTGGATCTAAATAATACGAAACCTCGCTTTATGATTTAAAGTGAAAATCCTCAAATATGGTAAAATAGTGACTTTTTTCACGTTTTTCATGTAGTTTGATATTACGTAAATATATTCATTTTTACCAATATTTCGATACTATTTCATGTAGTATCACGATATGTCAGTTGGCCTTCAAATCTCAGAATTTCGCATAATATTGCATTTTAAGCAAGTTTTTTTGCATTTTGTTTCGTACGAAAAATCATCGAATTTAGCAATATTTTGACGTTTATTATCTCCTTTTCCTTTATGTGATTTTAACAAAATATCATCGAATTAGGCAATATTTTGTTGTTTTTCCACGTTTTTGTGAATTTTCAGTTTATTGTTATTAATTCATTAAATATACGATAAAAATTATGCAAACACATAATTGATTAGATAATAACCTTAAATACTTCATTTTCAATCATCTATTTGTTTCTCGTTAAAATACTGAGTAAGATATTGAAAAGGGGAGAAGTTCGGTTTTTATTGCATATATCGACGTTTCAGCCGGATTAGAACGGTTTTACGTGTACATCTTCCATCGGTAATATAAATGGAAAATCAGGAACATTTTAGTTAATTCCATTTGTTTTTATCATTTGTATTGGAAACAACATTGTCATATGTCTTTTCTTGGATCTAAATAATACGAAACCTCGCTCTATGATTTGAAGTTAAAATCCTCAAATATGGTAAAATTGTGACTTTTTCACGTTTTTCATGTAGTTGGATATTACGTAAATATATTCATTTTTACCAATATTTCGATACTATTTCATGTAGTATCACGATATGTGAGTTGGCCTTCAAATCTCAGAATTTCGCATAATATTGCATTTTAAGCAAGTTTTTTTTGCATTTTGTTTCGTACGAAAAATCTGCGTATATAGCAATATTTTGACGTTTATTATCTCCTTTTCCTTTATGTGATTTAAACAAAATATCATCGAATTAGGCAATATTTTGCCGTTTTTCCACGTTTTTGTGAATTTTCAGTTTATTGTTATTAATTCATTAAATATACGATAAAAATGATGCAAACACATAATTGATTAGATAATAACCTTAAATACTTCATTTTCAATCATCTATTTGTTTCTCGTTAAAATACTGACTAAGATATTGAAAAGGGGAGAAGTTCGGTTTTTATTGCATATATCGACGTTTCAGCCGGATTAGAGCAGTTTTACGTGTACATCTTCCATCGGTAATATAAACGGAAAATCAGGAACATTTTAGTTAATTCTTATGAAAACCCATTGGTTTTTATCATTTGTATTGGAAACAACATTGTCATATGTCTTTTCTTGGATCTAAATAATACGAAACCTCGCTGTATGATTTGAAGTTAAAATCCTCAAATATGGTAAAATAGTGACTTTTTTCACGTTTTTCATGTAGTTTGATATTACGTAAATATATTCATTTTTACCAATATTTCGATACTATTTCATGTTTTATCACGATATGTCAGTTGGCCTTCAAATCTCAGAATTTCGCATAATATTGCATTTTAAGCAAGTTTTTTTGCATTTTGTTTCGTACGAAAAATCATCGAATTTAGCAATATTTTGACGTTTATTATCTCCTTTTCCTTTATGTGATTTAAACAAAATATCATCGAATTAGGCAATATTTAGCCGTTTTTCCATGTTTTTGTGAATTTTCAGTTTATTGTTATTAATTCATTAAATATACGATAAAAATGATGCAAACACATAATTGATTAGATAATAACCTTAAATACTTCGTTTTCAATCATCTATTTGTTTCTCGTTAAAATACTGAGTAAGATATTGAAAAGGGGAGAAGTTCGGTTTTTATTGCATATATCGACGTTTCAGCCGGATTAGAGCAGTTTTACGTGTACATCTTCCATCGGTAATATAAACGGAAAATCAGGAACATTTTAGTTAATTCTAATGAAAACACATTGGTTTTTATCATTTGTATTGGAAACAACATTGTCATATGTCTTTTCTTGGATCTAAATAATACGAAACCTCGCTCTATGATTTGAAGTTAAAATCCTCAAATATGGTAAAATTGTGACTTTTTTCACGTTTTTCATGTAGTTTGATATTACGTAAATATATTCATTTTTACCAATATTTCGATACTATTTCATGTAGTATCACGATATGTCAGTTGGCCTTCAAATCTCAGAATTTCGCATAATATTGCATTTTAAGCAAGTTTTTTTGCATTTTGTATCGTACGAAAAATCATCGAATTTAGCAATATTTTGACGTTTATTATCTCCTTTTCCTCTATGTGATTTTAACAAAATATCATCGAATTAGGCAATATTTTGCAGTTTTTTCACGTTTTTGTGAATTTTCAGTTTATTGTTATTAATTCATTAAATATACGATAAAAATGATGCAAAAACATAATTGATTAGATAATAACCTTAAATACTTCATTTTCAATCATCTATTTGTTTCTCGTTAAAATACTGAGTAAGATATTGAAAAGGGGAGAAGTTCGGTTTTTATTGCATATATCGACGTTTCAGCCGGATTAGAGCAGTTTTACGTGTACATCTTCCATCGGTAATATAAACGGAAAATCAGGAACATTTTAGTTAATTCTAATGAAAACACATTGGTTTTTATCATTTGTATTGGAAACAACATTGTCATATGTCTTTTCTTGGATCTAAATAATACGAAAACTCGCTTTATGATTTAAAGTGAAAATCCTCATATATGGTAAAATAGTGACTTTTTTCACGTTTTTCATGTAGTTTGATATTACGTAAATATATTCATTTTTACCAATATTTCGATACTATTTCATGTAGTATCACGATATGTCAGTTGGCCTTCAAATCTCAGAATTTCGCATAATATTGCATTTTAAGCAAGTTTTTTTGCATTTTGTTTCGTACGAAAAATCATCGAATTTAGCAATATTTTGACGTTTATTATCTCCTTTTCCTTTATGTGATTTTAACAAAATATCATCGAATTAGGCAATATTTTGCCGTTTTTCCACGTTTTTGTGAATTTTCAGTTTATTGTTATTAATTCATTAAATATACGATACAAATGATGCAAACACATAATTGATTAGATAATAACCTTAAATACTTCATTTTCAATCATCTATTTGTTTCTCGTTAAAATACTGAGTAGGATATTGAAAAGGGGAGAAGTTCGGTTTTTATTGCATATATCGACGTTTCAGCCGGATTAGAGCGGTTTTACGTGTATATCTTCCATCGGTAATATAAACGGAAAATCAGGAACATTTTAGTTAATTCTAATGAAAACACATTGGTTTTTATCATTTGTATTGGAAACAACATTGTCATATGTCTTTTCTTGGATCTAAATAATACGAAACCTCGCTTTATGATTTAAAGTGAAAATCCTCAAATATGGTAAAATAGTGACTTTTTTCACGTTTTTCATGTAGTTTGATATTACGTAAATATATTCATTTTTACCAATATTTCGATACTATTTCATGTAGTATCACGATATGTCAGTTGGCCTTCAAATCTCAGAATTTCGCATAATATTGCATTTTAAGCAAGTTTTTTTGCATTTTGTTTCGTACGAAAAATCATCGAATTTAGCAATATTTTGACGTTTATTATCTCCTTTTCCTTTATGTGATTTTAACAAAATATCATCGAATTAGGCAATATTTTGTTGTTTTTCCACGTTTTTGTGAAATTTCAGTTTATTGTTATTAATTCATTAAATATACGATAAAAATTATGCAAACCCATAATTGATTAGATAATAACCTTAAATACTTCATTTTCAATCATCTATTTGTTTCTCGTTAAAATACTGAGTAAGATATTGAAAAGGGGAGAAGTTCGGTTTTTATTGCATATATCGACGTTTCAGCCGGATTAGAACGGTTTTACGTGTACATCTTCCATCGGTAATATAAATGGAAAATCAGGAACATTTTAGTTAATTCCATTTGTTTTTATCATTTGTATTGGAAACAACATTGTCATATGTCTTTTCTTGGATCTAAATAATACGAAACCTCGCTCTATGATTTGAAGTTAAAATCCTCAAATATGGTAAAATTGTGACTTTTTTCACGTTTTTCATGTAGTTTGATATTACGTAAATATATTCATTTTTACCAATATTTCGATACTATTTCATGTAGTATCACGATATGTGAGTTGGCCTTCAAATCTCAGAATTTCGCATAATATTGCATTTTAAGCAAGTTTTTTTGCATTTTGTTTCGTACGAAAAATCATCGTATATAGCAATATTTTGACGTTTATTATCTCCTTTTCCTTTATGTGATTTAAACAAAATATCATCGAATTAGGCAATATTTTGCCGTTTTTCCACGTTTTTGTGAATTTTTCAGTTTATTGTTATTAATTCATTAAATATACGATAAAAATGATGCAAACACATAATTGATTAGATAATAACCTTAAATACTTCATTTTCAATCATCTATTTATTTCTCGTTAAAATACTGAGTAAGATATTGAAAAGGGGAGAAGTTCGGTTTTTATTGCATATATCGACGTTTCAGCCGGATTAGAGCAGTTTTACGTGAACATCTTCCATCGGTAATATAAACGGAAAATCAGGAACATTTTAGTTAATTCTAATGAAAACACATTGGTTTTTATCATTTGTATTGGAAACAACATTGTCATATGTCTTTTCTTGGTTTTAAATAATACGAAACCTCGCTCTATGATTTGAAGTTAAAATCCTCAAATATGGTAAAATTGTGACTTTTTTCACGTTTTTCATGTAGTTTGATATTACGTAAATATATTCATTTTTACCAATATTTCGATACTATTTCATGTAGTATCACGATATGTGAGTTGGCCTTCAAATCTCAGAATTTCGCATAATATTGCATTTTAAGCAAGTTTTTTTGCATTTTGTTTCGTACGAAAAATCATCGTATATAGCAATATTTTGACGTTTATTATCTCCTTTTCCTTTATGTGATTTAAACAAAATATCATCGAATTAGGCAATATTTTGCCGTTTTTCCACGTTTTTGTGAATTTTCAGTTTATTGTTATTAATTCATTAAATATACGATAAAAATGATGCAAACACATAATTGATTAGATAATAACCTTAAATACTTCATTTTCAATCATCTATTTGTTTCTCGTTAAAATACTGAGTAAGATATTGAAAAGGGGAGAAGTTCGGTTTTTATTGCATATATCGACGTTTCAGCCGGATTAGAGCAGTTTTACGTGTACATCTTCCATCGGTAATATAAACGGAAAATCAGGAACATTTTAGTTAATTCTAATGAAAACACATTGGTTTTTATCATTTGTATTGGAAACAACATTGTCATATGTCTTTTCTTGGATCTAAATAATACGAAACCTCGCACTATGATTTGAAGTTAAAATCCTCAAATATGGTATAATAGTGACTTTTTTCACGTTTTTCATGTAGTTTGATATTACGTAAATATATTCATTTTTACCAATATTTCGATACTATTTCATGTAGTATCACGATATGTCAGTTGGCCTTCAAATCTCAGAATTTCGCATAATATTGCATTTTAAGCAAGTTTTCTTGCATTTTGTTTCGTACGAAAAATCATCGAATTTAGCAATATTTTTACGTTTGTCATCCCCTTTTCCTTTATGTGATTTAAACAAAATATCATCGAATTAGGCAATATTTTGCTGTTTTTCCACGTTTTTTTGAATTTTCAGTTTATTGTTAATAATTCATTAAATATACGACAAAAATGATGCAAACACATAATTGATTAGAAATTAACCTTAAATACTTCATTTTCAATCAACCATTTGTTTCTCGTTAAAATACTGAGTAGGATATTCAAAAGGGGAGAAGTTCGGTTTTTATTGCATATATCGACGTTTCAGCAGGATTAGAGCGGTTTTACGTGTACATCTTCCATCGGTAATATAAACGGAAAATCAGGAACATTTTAGTTATTACTAATGAAAACACATTGATTTTTATCATTTTTATTGGAAACAACATTGTCATATGTCTTTTCTTGGATCTAAATAAAACGAAACCTCGCTCTATGATTTGAAGTTAAAATCCTCAAATATGGTAAAATAGTGACTTTTTCACGTTAATCATTTAGTTTGATATTACGTAAATATATTCATTTTTACCAATATTTCGATACTATTTCATGTAGTATCACAATATGTGATTTGGCCTTCAAATCTCAGAATGTCGCATAATATTGCATTTTAAGCAAGTTTTCTTGCATTTTGTTTCGAACGAAATATCATCGAACTTAGCAATATTTTGACGTTTATTATCTCCTTTTCCTTTATGTGATTTAAACAAAATATCATCGAATTAGGCAATATTTTGCCGTTTTTTAACGTTTTTGTGAATTTTCAGTTTATTGTTATTAATTCATTAAATATACGATACAAATGATGCAAACACATAATTCATTAGATAATAACCTTAAATACTTCATTTTCAATCATCTATTTGTTTCTCGTTAAAATACTGAGTAAGATATTGAAAAGGGGAGAAGTTCGGTTTTTATTGCATATATCGACGTTTCAGCCGGATTAGAGCGGTTTTACGTGTACATCTTCCATCGGTAATATAAACGGAAAATCAGGAACATTTTAGTTAATTCCATTGGTTTTTATCATTTGTATTGGAAACAACATTGTCATATGTCTTTTCTTGGATCTAAATAATACGAAACCTCGCTGTATGATTTGAAGTTAAAATCCTCAAATATGGTATAATAGTGACTTTTTTCACGTTTTTAATGTAGTTTGATATTACGTAAATATATTCATTTTTACCAATATTTCGATAATATTTCATGTAGTATCACGAAATGTGATTTGGCCATCAAATCTTAGAATTTCGCTTAATATTGCATTTTAAGCAAGTTTTCTTGCATTTTGTTTCGTACGAAAAATCATCGAATTTAGCAATATTTTTACGTTTATCATCCCCTTTTCCTTTATGTGATTTAAACAAAATATCATCGAATTAGGCAATATTTTGCCGTTTTTCCACGTTTTTTTGAATTTTCAGTTTATTGTTAATAATTCATTAAATATACGATAAAAATGATGCAAACACATAATTGATTAGAAATTAACCTTAAATACTTCATTTTCAATCAACCATTTGTTTCTCGTTAAAATACTGAGTAGGATATTGAAAAGGGGAGAAGTTCGGTTTTTATTGCATATATCGACGTTTCAGCAGGATTAGAGCGGTTTTACGTGTACATCTTCCATCGGTAATATAAACGGAAAATCAGGAACATTTTAGTTGTTACTAATGAAAACACATTGATTTTTATCATTTTTATTGGAAACAACATTGTCATATGTCTTTTCTTGGATCTAAATAAAACGAAACCTCGCTCTATGATTTGAAGTTAAAATCCTCAAATATGGTAAAAGAGTGACTTTTTCACGTTAATCATTTAGTTTGATATTACGTAAATATATTCATTTTTACCAATATTTCGATACTATTTCATGTAGTATCCAAATATGTGATTTGGCCTTCAAATCTCTGAATGTCGCATAATATTGCATTTTAAGCAAGTTTTCTTGCATTTTGTTTCGAACGAAATATCATCGAACTTAGCAATATTTTGACGTTTATTATCTCCTTTTCCTTTATGTGATTTAAACAAAATATCATCGAATTAGGCAATATTTTGCCGTTTTTTAACGTTTTTGTGAATTTTCAGTTTATTGTTATTAATTCATTAAATATACGATACAAATGATGCAAACACATAATTCATTAGATAATAACCTTAAATACTTCATTTTCAATCATCTATTTGTTTCTCGTTAAAATACTGAGTAAGATATTGAAAAGGGGAGAAGTTCGGTTTTTATTGCATATATCGACGTTTCAGCCGGATTAGAGCGGTTTTACGTGTACATCTTCCATCGGTAATATAAACGGAAAATCAGGAACATTTTAGTTAATTCCATTGGTTTTTATCATTTGTATTGGAAACAACATTGTCATATGTCTTTTCTTGGATCTAAATAATACGAAACCTCGCTGTATGATTTGAAGTTAAAATCCTCAAATATGGTATAATAGTGACTTTTTTCACGTTTTTAATGTAGTTTGATATTACGTAAATATATTCATTTTTACCAATATTTCGATAATATTTCATGTAGTATCACGATATGTGATTTGGCCATCAAATCTTAGAATTTCGCTTAATATTGCATTTTAAGCAAGTTTTCTTGCATTTTGTTTCGTACGAAAAATCATCGAATTTAGCAATATTTTTACGTTTATCATCCCCTTTTCCTTTATGTGATTTAAACAAAATATCATCGAATTAGGCAATATTTTGCCGTTTTTCCACGTTTTTTTGAATTTTCAGTTTATTGTTAATAATTCATTAAATATACGATAAAAATGATGCAAACACATAATTGATTAGAAATTAACCTTAAATACTTCATTTTCAATCAACCATTTGTTTCTCGTTAAAATACTGAGTAGGATATTGAAAAGGTGAGAAGTTCGGTTTTTATTGCATATATCGACGTTTCAGCAGGATTAGAGCGGTTTTACGTGTACATCTTGTATCGGTAATATAAACGGAAAATCAGGAACATTTTAATTATTACTAATGAAAACACATTGATTTTTATCATTTTTATTGGAAACAACATTGTCATATGTCTTTTCTTGGATCTAAATAAAACGAAACCTCGCTCTATGATTTGAAGTTAAAATCCTCAAATATGGTAAAATAGTGACTTTTTCACGTTAATCATTTAGTTTGATATTACGTAAATATATTCATTTTTACCAATATTTCGATACTATTTCATGTAGTATCCAAATATGTGATTTGGCCTTCAAATCTCAGAATGTCGCATAATATTGCATTTTAAGCAAGTTTTCTTGCATTTTGTTTCGAACGAAAAATCATCGAATTTAGCAATATTTTGACGTTTATTATCTCCTTTTCCTTTATGTGATATAAACAAAATATCATCGAATTAGGCAATATTTTGCCGTTTTTTAACGTTTTTGTGAATTTTCAGTTTATTGTTATTAATTCATTAAATATACGATAAAAATGATGCAAACACATAATTCATTAGATAATAACCTTAAATACTTCATTTTCAATCATCTATTTGTTTCTCGTTAAAATACTGAGTAAGATATTGAAAAGGGGAGAAGTTCAGTTTTTATTGCATATATCGACGTTTCAGCCGGATTAGAGCGGTTTTACGTGTACATCTTCCATCGGTAATATAAACGGAAAATCAGGAACATTTTAGTTAATTCCATTGGTTTTTATCATTTGTATTGGAAACAACATTGTCATATGTCTTTTCTTGGATCTAAATAATACGAAACCTCGCTGTATGATTTGAAGTTAAAATCCTCAAATATGGTAAAATAGTGACTTTTTTCACGTTTTTAATGTAGTTTGATATTACGTAAATATATTCATTTTTACCAATATTTCGATAATAGTTCATGTAGTATCACGATATGTGATTTGGCCATCAAATCTTAGAATTTCGCTTAATATTGCATTTTAAGCAAGTTTTCTTGCATTTTGTTTCGTACGAAAAATCATCGAATTTAGCAATATTTTTACGTTTATCATCCCCTTTTCCTTTATGTGATTTAAACAAAATATCATCGAATTAGGCAATATTTTGCCGTTTTTCCACGTTTTTTTGAATTTTCAGTTTATTGTTAATAATTCATTAAATATACGATAACAATGATGCAAACACATAATTGATTAGAAATTAACCTTAAATACTTCATTTTCAATCAACCATTTGTTTCTCGTTAAAATACTGAGTAGGATATTGAAAAGGGGAGAAGTTCGGTTTTTATTGCATATATCGACGTTTCTGCAGGATTAGAGCGGTTTTACGTTTACATCTTCCATCGGTAATATAAACGGAAAATCAGGAACATTTTAGTTATTACTAATGAAAACACATTGATTTTTATCATTTTTATTGGAAACAACATTGTCATATGTCTTTTCTTGGATCTAAATAAAACGAAACCTCGCTCTATGATTTGAAGTTAAAATCCTCAAATATGGTAAAATAGTGACTTTCACGTTAATCATTTAGTTTGATATTACGTAAATATATTCATTTTTACCAATAATTCGATACTATTTCATGTAGTATCAAAATATGTGATTTGGCCTTCAAATCTCAGAATGTCGCATAATATTGCATTTTAAGCAAGTTTTCTTGCATTTTGTTTCGAACGAAAAATCATCGAATTTAGCAATATTTTGACGTTTATTATCTCCTTTTCCTTTATGTGATTTAAACAAAATATCATCGAATTAGGCAATATTTTGCCGTTTTTAAACGTTTTTGTGAATTTTCAGTTTATTGTTATTAATTCATTAAATATACGATAAAAATGATGCAAACACATAATTGATTAGATAATAACCTTAAATACTTCATTTTCAATCATCTATTTGTTTCTCGTTAAAATACTGAGTAAGATATTGAAAAGGGGAGAAGTTCGGTTTTTATTGCATATATCGACGTTTCAGCCGGATAAGAGCGGTTTTACGTGTACATCTTCCATCGGTAATATAAACGGAAAATCAGGAACATTTTAGTTAATTCCATTGGTTTTTATCATTTGTATTGGAAACAACATTGTCATATGTCTTTTCTTGGATCTAAATAATACGAAACCTCGCTCTATGATTTGAAGTTAAAATCCTCAAATATGGTATAATAGTGACTTTTTTCACGTTTTTAATGTAGTTTGATATTACGTAAATATATTCATTTTTACCAATATTTCGATAATATTTCCTGTAGTATCACGATATGTGATTTGGCCATCAAATCTTAGAATTTCGCTTAATATTGCATTTTGAGCAAGTTTTCTTGCATTTTGTTTCGTACGAAAAATCATCGAATTTAGCAATATTTTTACGTTTATCATCCCCTTTTCCTTTATGTGATTTAAACAAAATATCATCGAATTAGGCAATATTTTGCCGTTTTTCCACGTTTTTTTGAATTTTCAGTTTATTGTTAATAATTCATTAAATATACGATAAAAATGCCGCAAACACATAATTGATTAGAAATTAACCTTAAATACTTCATTTTCAATCAACCATTTGTTTCTCGTTAAAATACTGAGTAGGATATTGAAAAGGGGAGAAGTTCGGTTTTTATTGCATATATCGACGTTTCAGCAGGATTAGAGCGGTTTTACGTGTACATCTTCCATCGGTAATATAAACGGAAAATCAGGAACATTTTAGTTATTACTAATGAAAACACATTGATTTTTATCATTTTTATTGGAAACAACATTGTCATATGTCTTTTCTTGGATCTAAATAAAACGAAACCTCGCTCTATGATTTGAAGTTAAAATCCTCAAATATGGTAAAATAGTGACTTTTTCACGTTAATCATTTAGTTTGATATTACGTAAATATATTCATTTTTACCAATATTTCGATACTATTTCATGTAGTATCAAAATATGTGATTTGGCCTTCAAATCTCAGAATGTCGCATAATATTGCATTTTAAGCAAGTTTTCTTGCATTTTGTTTCGAACGAAAAATCATCGAATTTAGCAATATTTTGACGTTTATTATCTCCTTTTCCTTTATGTGATTTAAACAAAATATCATCGAATTAGGCAATATTTTGCCGTTTTTTAACGTTTTTGTGAATTTTCAGTTTATTGTTATTAATTCATTAAATATACGATAAAAATGATGCAAACACATAATTCATTAGATAATAACCTTAAATACTTCATTTTCAATCATCTATTTGTTTCTCGTTAAAATACTGAGTAAGATATTGAAAAGGGGAGAAGTTCGGTTTTTATTGCATATATCGACGTTTCAGCCGGATTAGAGCGGTTTTACGTGTACATCTTCCATCGGTAATATAAACGGAAAATCAGGAACATTTTAGTTAATTCCATTGGTTTTTATCATTTGTATTGGAAACAACATTGTCATATGTCTTTTCTTGGATCTAAATAATACGAAACCTCGCTCTATGATTTGAAGTTAAAATCCTCAAATATGGTAAAATAGTGACTTTTTTCACGTTTTTCATTTAGTTTGATATTAGGTAAATATATTCATTTTTACCAATATTTCGATTCTATTTCATGTTTTATCACGATATGTCAGTTGGCCTTCAAATCTCAGAATTTCGCATAATATTGCATTTTAAGCAAGTTTTTTTGCATTTTGTTTCGTACGAAAAATCATCGAATTTAGCAATATTTTGACGTTTATTATCTCCTTTTCCTTTATGTGATTTTAACAAAATATCATCGAATTAGGCAATATTTAGCCGTTTTTCCACGTTTTTTATGAATTTTCAGTTTATTGTTATTAATTCATTAAATATACGATAAAAATTATGCAAACACATAATTGCTTAGATAATAACCTTAAATACTTCATTTTCAATCATCTATTTGTTTCTCGTTAAAATACTGAGTAAGATATTGAAAAGGGGAGAAGTTCGGTTTTTATTGCATATATCGACGTTTCAGCCGGATTAGAGCAGTTTTATGTGTACATCTTCCATCGGTAATATAAACGGAAAATCAGGAACATTTTAGTTATTTCTAATGAAAACACATTGATTTTTATCATTTTTATTAGAAACAACATTGTCATATGTCTTTTCTTGGATCTAAATAATACGAAACCTCGCTCTATGATTTGATGTTAAAATCCTCAAATATGGTAAAATAGTGAATTTTCACGTTAATCATTTAGTTTGATATTACGTAAATATATTCATTTTTACCAATATTTCGATACTATATCATGTAGTATCACAATATGTGAATTGGCCTTCAAATCTCAGAATGTCGCATAATATTGCATTTTAAGCAAGTTTTCTTGCATTTTGTTTCATACGAAAAATCATCGAATTTAGCAATATTTTGACGTTTATTATCTCCTTTTTCTTTATGTGATTTAAACAAAATATCATCGAATTAGGCAATATTTTGCCGTTTTTATACGTTTTTGTGAATTTTCAGTTTATTGTTATTAATTCATTAAATATACGATAAAAATGATGCAAACACATAATTGATTAGATAATATCCTTAAATACTTCATTTTCAATCACCTATTTGTTTCTCGTTAAAATACTGAGTAAGATATTGAAAAGGGGAGAAGTTCGGTATTATTGCATATATCGACGTTTCAGCCGGATTAGAGCGGTTTTACGTGTACATCTTCCATCGGTAATATAAACGGAAAATCAGGAACATTTTAGTTAATTCCATTGGTTTTTATCATTTGTATTGGAAACAACATTGTCATATGTCTTTTCTTGGATCTAAATAATACGAAACCTCGTTTTATGACTTGAAGTTAAAATCCTCAAATATGGTATAATAGTGACTTTTTTCACGTTTTTAATGTAGTTTGATATTACGTAAATATATTTATTTTTACCAATATTTCGATAATATTTCATGTAGTATCACGATATGTGATTTGGATATCAAATCTTAGAATTTCGCTTAATATTGCATTTTAAGCAAGTTTTCTTGCATTTTGTTTCGTACGAAAAATCATCGAATTTAGCAATATTTTTACGTTTATCATCCCCTTTTCCTTATGTGATTTAAACAAAATATCATCGAATTAGGCAATATTTTGCCGTTTTTCCACGTTTTTTTGAATTTTCAGTTTATTGTTAATAATTCATTAAATATACGATAAAAATGATGCAAACACATAATTGATTAGAAATTAACCTTAAATACTTCATTTTCAATCAACCATTTGTTTCTCGTTAAAATACTGAGTAGGATATTGAAAAGGGGAGAAGTTCGGTTTTTATTGCATATATCGACATTTCAACAGGATTAGAGCGGTTTTACGTGTACATCTTCCATCGGTAATATAAACGGAAAATCAGGAACATTTTAGTTATTACTAATGAAAACACATTGATTTTTATCATTTTTATTGGAAACAACATTGTCATATGTCTTTTCTTGGATCTAAATAAAACGAAACCTCGCTCTATGATTTGAAGTTAAAATCCTCAAATATGGTAAAATAGTGACGTTTTCACGTTAATCATTTAGTTTGATATTACGTAAATATATTCATTTTTACCAATATTTCGATACTATTTCATGTAGTATCACAATATATGATTTGGCCTTCAAATCTCAGAATGTCGCATAATATTGCATTTTAAGCAAGTTTTCTTGCATTTTGTTTCGAACGAAAAATCATCGAATTTAGCAATATTTTGACGTTTATTATCTCCTTTTCCTTTATGTGATTTAAACAAAATATCATCGAATTAGGCAATATTTTGCCGTTTTTTAACGTTTTTGTGAATTTTCAGTTTATTGTTATTAATTCATTAAATATACGATAAAAATGATGCAAACACATAATTCATTAGATAATAACCTTAAATACTTTATTTTCAATCATCTATTTGTTTCTCGTTAAAATACTGAGTAAGATATTGAAAAGGGGAGAAGTTCGGTTTTTATTGCATATATCGACGTTTCAGCCGGATTAGAGCGGTTTTACGTGTACATCTTCCATTGGTAACATAAACGGAAAATCAGGAACATTTTAGTTAATTCCATTGGTTTTTATCATTTGTATTGGAAACAACATTGTCATATGTCTTTTCTTGGATCTAAATAATACCAAACCTCGCTCTATGATTTGAAGTTAAAATCCTCAAATATGGTAAAATAGTGACTTTTTTCACGTTTTTAATGTAGTTTGATATTACGTAAATATTTTCATTTTTACCAATATTTCGATAATATTTCATGTAGTATCACGATATGTGATTTGGCCATCAAATCTTAGAATTTCGCTTAATATTGCATTTTAAGCAAGTTTTTTTGCGTTTTGTTTCGTTCGAAAAATCATCGAATTAAGCAATATTTTTACGTTTATCATCCCCTTTTCCTTTATGTGATTTAAACAAAATATCATCGAATTAGGCAATATTTTGCCGTTTTTCCACGTTTTTTTTAATTTTCAGTTTATTGTTAATAATTCATTAAATATACGATAAAAATGATGCAAACACATAATTGATTAGAAATTAACCTTAAATACTTCATTTTCAATCAACCATTTGTTTCTCGTTAAATACTGAGTAGGATATTGAAAAGGGGAGAAGTTCGGTTTTTATTGCATATATCGACGTTTCAGCAGGATTAGAGCGGTTTTACGTGTATATCTTCCATCGGTAATATAAACGGAAAATCAGGAACATTTTAGTTATTACTAATGAAAACACATAGATTTTTATCATTTTTATTGGAAACAACATTGTCATATGTCTTTTCTTGGATCTAAATAAAACGAAACCTCGCTCTATGATTTGAAGTTAAAATCCTCAAATATGGTAAAATAGTGACTTTTTCACGTTAATCATTTAGTTTGATATTACGTAAATATATTCATTTTTACCAATATTTCGATACTATTTCATGTAGTATCAAAATATGTGATTTGGCCTTCAAATCTCAGAATGTCGCATAATATTGCATTTTAAGCAAGTTTTCTTGCATTTTGTTTCGAACGAAAAATCCTCAAATTTAGCAATATTTTGACGTTTATTATCTCCTTTTCCTTTATGTGATTTAAACAAAATATCATCGAATTAGGCAATATTTTGCCGTTTTTTAACGTTTTTGTGAATTTTCAGTTTATTGTTATTAATTCATTAAATATACGATAAAAATGATGCAAACACATAATTCATTAGATAATAACCTTAAATACTTTATTTTCAATCATCTATTTGTTTCTCGTTAAAATACTGAGTAAGATATTGAAAAGGGGAGAAGTTCGGTTTTTATTGCATATATCGACGTTTCAGCCGGATTAGAGCGGTTTTACGTGTACATCTTCCATCGGTAATATAAACGGAAAATCAGGAACATTTTAGTTAATTCCATTGGTTTTTATCATTTGTATTGGAAACAACATTGTCATATGTCTTTTCTTGGATCTAAATAATACGAAACCTCGCTGTATGATTTGAAGTTAAAATCCTCAAATATGGTAAAAAAGTGACTTTTTTCACGTTTTTAATGTAGTTTGATATTACGTAAATATATTCATTTTTACCAATATTTCGATAATATTTCATGTAGTATCACGATGTGATTTGGCCATCAAATCTTAGAATTTCGCTTAATATTGCATTTTAAGCAAGTTTTCTTGCATTTTGTTTCGTACGAAAAATCATCGAATATAGCAATATTTTTACGTTTATCATCCCCTTTTCCTTTAATGTGATTTAAACAAAATATCATCGAATTAGGCAATATTTTGCCGTTTTTCCACGTTTTTTTGAATTTTCAGTTTATTGTTAATAATTCATTAAATATACGATAAAAATGATGCAAACACATAATTGATTAGAAATTAACCTTAAATACTTAATTTTCAATCAACCATTTGTTTCTCGTTAAAATACTGAGTAGGATATTGAAAAGGGGAGAAGTTCGGTTTTTATTGCATATATCGACGTTTCAGCAGGATTAGAGCGGTTTTACGTGTACTATCTTCCATCGGTAATATAAACGGAAAATCAGGAACATTTTAGTTATTACTAATGAAAACACATTAGATTTTTATCATTTTTATTGGAAACAACATTGTCATATGTCTTTTCTTGGATCTAAATAAAACGAAACCTCGCTCTATGATTTGAAGTTAAAATCCTCAAATATGGTAAAATAGTGACTTTTTCACGTTAATCATTTAGTTTGATATTACGTAAATATATTCATTTTTACCAATATTTCGATACTATATCATGTAGTATCACAATATGTGAATTGGCCTTCAAATCTCAGAATGTCGCATAATATTGCATTTTAAGCAAGTTTTCTTGCATTTTGTTTCGATACGAAAAATCATCGAATTTAGCAATATTTTGACGTTTATTATCTCCTTTTCCTTTATGTGATTTAAACAAAATATCATCGAATTAGGCAATATTTTGCCGTTTTTATACGTTTTTGTGAATTTTCAGTTTATTGTTATTAATTCATTAAATATACGATAAAAATGATGCAAACACATAATTGATTAGATAATATCCTTAAATACTTCATTTTCAATCATCTATTTGTTTCTCGTTAAAATACTGAGTAAGATATTGAAAAGGGGAGAAGTTCGGTTTTATTGCATATATCGACGTTTCAGCCGGATTAGAGCGGTTTTACGTGTACATCTTCCATCGGTAATATAAACGGAAAATCAGGAACATTTTAGTTAATTCCATTGGTTTTTATCATTTGTATTGGAAACAACATTGTCATATGTCTTTTCTTGGATCTAAATAATACGAAACCTCGCTTTATGACTTGAAGTTAAAATCCTCAAATATGGTATAATAGTGACTTTTTTCACGTTTTTAATGTAGTTTGATATTACGTAAATATATTATTTTTACCAATATTTCGATAATATTTCATGTAGTATCACGATATGTGATTTGGCCATCAAATCTTAGAATTTCGCTTAATATTGCATTTTAAGCAAGTTTTCTTGCATTTTGTTTCGTACGAAAAATCATCGAATTTAGCAATATTTTTACGTTTATCATCCCCTTTTCCTTTATGTGATTTAAACAAAATATCATCGAATTAGGCAATATTTTGCCGTTTTTCCACGTTTTTTTGAATTTTCAGTTTATTGTTAATAATTCATTAAATATACGATAAAAATGATGCAAACACATAATTGATTAGAAATTAACCTTAAATACTTCATTTTCAATCAACCATTTGTTTCTCGTTAAAATACTGAGTAGGATATTGAAAAGGGGAGAAGTTCGGTTTTTATTGCATATATCGACATTTCAACAGGATTAGAGCGGTTTTACGTGTACATCTTCCATCGGTAATATAAACGGAAAATCAGGAACATTTTAGTTATTACTAATGAAAACACATTGATTTTTATCATTTTTATTGGAAACAACATTGTCATATGTCTTTTCTTGGATCTAAATAAAACGAAACCTCGCTCTATGATTTGAAGTTAAAATCCTCAAATATGGTAAAATAGTGACGTTTTCACGTTAATCATTTAGTTTGATATTACGTAAATATATTCATTTTTACCAATATTTCGATACTATTTCATGTAGTATCACAATATATGATTTGGCCTTCAAATCTCAGAATGTCGCATAATATTGCATTTTAAGCAAGTTTTCTTGCATTTTGTTTCGAACGAAAAATCATCGAATTTAGCAATATTTTGACGTTTATTATCTCCTTTTCCTTTATGTGATTTAAACAAAATATCATCGAATTAGGCAATATTTTGCCGTTTTTTAACGTTTTTGTGAATTTTCAGTTTATTGTTATTAATTCATTAAATATACGATAAAAATGATGCAAACACATAATTCATTAGATAATAACCTTAAATACTTTATTTTCAATCATCTATTTGTTTCTCGTTAAAATACTGAGTAAGATATTGAAAAAGGGAGAAGTTCGGTTTTTATTGCATATATCGACGTTTCAGCCGGATTAGAGCGGTTTTACGTGTACATCTTCCATCGGTAACATAAACGGAAAATCAGGAACATTTTAGTTAATTCCATTGGTTTTTATCATTTGTATTGGAAACAACATTGTCATATGTCTTTTCTTGGATCTAAATAATACAAAACCTCGCTCTATGATTTGAAGTTAAAATCCTCAAATATGGTAAAATAGTGACTTTTTTCACGTTTTTAATGTAGTTTGATATTACGTAAATATTTTCATTTTTACCAATATTTCGATAATATTTCATGTAGTATCACGATATGTGATTTGGCCATCAAATCTTAGAATTTCGCTTAATATTGCATTTTAAGCAAGTTTTTTTGCGTTTTGTTTCGTACGAAAAATCATCGAATTAAGCAATATTTTTACGTTTATCATCCCCTTTTCCTTTATGTGATTTAAACAAAATATCATCGAATTAGGCAATATTTTGCCGTTTTTCCACGTTTTTTTGAATTTTCAGTTTATTGTTAATAATTCATTAAATATACGATAAAAATGATGCAAACACATAATTGATTAGAAATTAACCTTAAATACTTCATTTTCAATCAACCATTTGTTTCTCGTTAAAATACTGAGTAGGATATTGAAAAGGGGAGAAGTTCGGTTTTTATTGCATATATCGACGTTTCAGCAGGATTAGAGCGGTTTTACGTGTATATCTTCCATCGGTAATATAAACGGAAAATCAGGAACATTTTAGTTATTACTAATGAAAACACATAGATTTTTATCATTTTTATTGGAAACAACATTGTCATATGTCTTTTCTTGGATCTAAATAAAACGAAACCTCGCTCTATGATTTGAAGTTAAAATCCTCAAATATGGTAAAATAGTGACTTTTTCACGTTAATCATTTAGTTTGATATTACGTAAATATATTCATTTTTACCAATATTTCGATACTATTTCATGTAGTATCAAAATATGTGATTTGGCCTTCAAATCTCAGAATGTCGCATAATATTGCATTTTAAGCAAGTTTTCTTGCATTTTGTTTCGAACGAAAAATCATCGAATTTAGCAATATTTTGACGTTTATTATCTCCTTTTCCTTTATGTGATTTAAACAAAATATCATCGAATTAGGCAATATTTGGCCGTTTTTTAACATTTTTGTGAATTTTCAGTTTATTGTTATTAATTCATTAAATATACGATAAAAATGATGCAAACACATAATTCATTAGATAATAACCTTAAATACTTTATTTTCAATCATCTATTTGTTTCTCGTTAAAATACTGAGTAAGATATTGAAAAGGGGAGAAGTTCGGTTTTTATTGCATATATCGACGTTTCAGCCGGATTAGAGCGGTTTTACGTGTACATCTTCCATCGGTAATATAAACGGAAAATCAGGAACATTTTAGTTATTACTAATGAAAACACATTGATTTTTATCATTTTTATTGGAAACAACATTGTCATATGTCTTTTCTTGGATCTAAATAAAACGAAACCTCGCTCTATGATTTGAAGTTAAAATCCTCAAATATGGTAAAATAGTGACTTTTTCACGTTAATCATTTAGTTTGATATTACGTAAATATATTCATTTTTACCAATATTTCGATACTATATCATGTAGTATCACAATATGTGAATTGGCCTTCAAATCTCAGAATGTCGCATAATATTGCATTTTAAGCAAGTTTTCTTGCATTTTGTTTCATACGAAAAATCATCGAATTTAGCAATATTTTGACGTTTATTATCTCCTTTTCCTTTATGTGATTTAAACAAAATATCATCGAATTAGGCAATATTTTGCCGTTTTTATACGTTTTTGTGAATTTTCAGTTTATTGTTATTAATTCATTAAATATACGATAAAAATGATGCAAACACATAATTGATTAGATAATATCCTTAAATCCTTCATTTTCAATCATCTATTTGTTTCTCGTTAAAATACTGAGTAAGATATTGAAAAGGGGAGAAGTTCGGTTTTATTGCATATATCGACGTTTCAGCCGGATTAGAGCGGTTTTACGTGTACATCTTCCATCGGTAATATAAACGGAAAATCAGGAACATTTTAGTTAATTCCATTGGTTTTTATCATTTGTATTGGAAACAACATTGTCATATGTCTTTTCTTGGATCTAAATAATACGAAACCTCGTTTTATGACTTGAAGTTAAAATCCTCAAATATGGTATAATAGTGACTTTTTTCACGTTTTTAATGTAGTTTGATATTACGTAAATATATTTATTTTTACCAATATTTCGATAATATTTCATGTAGTATCACGATATGTGATTTGGCCATCAAATCTTAGAATTTCGCTTAATATTGCATTTTAAGCAAGTTTTCTTGCATTTTGTTTCGTTCGAAAAATCATCGAATTTAGCAATATTTTTACGTTTATCATCCCCTTTTCCTTTATGTGATTTAAACAAAATATCATCGAATTAGGCAATATTTTGCCGTTTTTCCACGTTTTTTTGAATTTTCAGTTTATTGTTAATAATTCATTAAATATACGATAAAAATGATGCAAACACATAATTGATTAGAAATTAACCTTAAATACTTCATTTTCAATCAACCATTTGTTTCTCGTTAAAATACTGAGTAGGATATTGAAAAGGGGAGAAGTTCGGTTTTTATTGCATATATCGACATTTCAACAGGATTAGAGCGGTTTTACGTGTACATCTTCCATCGGTAATATAAACGGAAAATCAGGAACATTTTAGTTATTACTAATGAAAACACATTGATTTTTATCATTTTTATTGGAAACAACATTGTCATATGTCTTTTCTTGGATCTAAATAAAACGAAACCTCGCTCTATGATTTGAAGTTAAAATCCTCAAATATGGTAAAATAGTGACGTTTTCACGTTAATCATTTAGTTTGATATTACGTAAATATATTCATTTTTACCAATATTTCGATACTATTTCATGTAGTATCACAATATATGATTTGGCCTTCAAATCTCAGAATGTCGCATAATATTGCATTTTAAGCAAGTTTTCTTGCATTTTGTTTCGAACGAAAAATCATCGAATTTACCAATATTTTGACGTTTATTATCTCCTTTTCCTTTATGTGATTTAAACAAAATATCATCGAATTAGGCAATATTTTGCCGTTTTTTAACGTTTTTGTGAATTTTCAGTTTATTGTTATTAATTCATTAAATATACGATAAAAATGATGCAAACACATAATTCATTAGATAATAACCTTAAATACTTTATTTTCAATCATCTATTTGTTTCTCGTTAAAATACTGAGTAAGATATTGAAAAAGGGAGAAGTTCGGTTTTTATTGCATATATCGACGTTTCAGCCGGATTAGAGCGGTTTTACGTGTACATCTTCCATCGGTAACATAAACGGAAAATCAGGAACATTTTAGTTAATTCCATTGGTTTTTATCATTTGTATTGGAAACAACATTGTCATATGTCTTTTCTTGGATCTAAATAATACAAAACCTCGCTCTATGATTTGAAGTTAAAATCCTCAAATATGGTAAAATAGTGACTTTTTTCACGTTTTTAATGTAGTTTGATATTACGTAAATATTTTCATTTTTACCAATATTTCGATAATATTTCATGTAGTATCACGATATGTGATTTGGCCATCAAATCTTAGAATTTCGCTTAATATTGCATTTTAAGCAAGTTTTTTTGCGTTTTGTTTCGTACGAAAAATCATCGAATTAAGCAATATTTTTACGTTTATCATCCCCTTTTCCTTTATGTGATTTAAACAAAATATCATCGAATTAGGCAATATTTTGCCGTTTTTCCACGTTTTTTTGAATTTTCAGTTTATTGTTAATAATTCATTAAATATACGATAAAAATGATGCAAACACATAATTGATTAGAAATTAACCTTAAATACTTCATTTTCAATCAACCATTTGTTTCTCGTTAAAATACTGAGTAGGATATTGAAAAGGGGAGAAGTTCGGTTTTTATTGCATATATCGACGTTTCAGCAGGATTAGAGCGGTTTTACGTGTATATCTTCCATCGGTAATATAAACGGAAAATCAGGAACATTTTAGTTATTACTAATGAAAACACATAGATTTTTATCATTTTTATTGGAAACAACATTGTCATATGTCTTTTCTTGGATCTAAATAAAACGAAACCTCGCTCTATGATTTGAAGTTAAAATCCTCAAATATGGTAAAATAGTGACTTTTTCACGTTAATCATTTAGTTTGATATTACGTAAATATATTCATTTTTACCAATATTTCGATACTATTTCATGTAGTATCAAAATATGTGATTTGGCCTTCAAATCTCAGAATGTCGCATAATATTGCATTTTAAGCAAGTTTTCTTGCATTTTGTTTCGAACGAAAAATCATCGAATTTAGCAATATTTTGACGTTTATTATCTCCTTTTCCTTTATGTGATTTAAACAAAATATCATCGAATTAGGCAATATTTTGCCGTTTTTTAACATTTTTGTGAATTTTCAGTTTATTGTTATTAATTCATTAAATATACGATAAAAATGATGCAAACACATAATTCATTAGATAATAACCTTAAATACTTTATTTTCAATCATCTATTTGTTTCTCGTTAAAATACTGAGTAAGATATTGAAAAGGGGAGAAGTTCGGTTTTTATTGCATATATCGACGTTTCAGCCGGATTAGAGCGGTTTTACGTGTACATCTTCCATCGGTAATATAAACGGAAAATCAGGAACATTTTAGTTATTACTAATGAAAACACATTGATTTTTATCATTTTTATTGGAAACAACATTGTCATATGTCTTTTCTTGGATCTAAATAAAACGAAACCTCGCTCTATGATTTGAAGTTAAAATCCTCAAATATGGTAAAATAGTGACTTTTTCACGTTAATCATTTAGTTTGATATTACGTAAATATATTCATTTTTACCAATATTTCGATACTATATCATGTAGTATCACAATATGTGAATTGGCCTTCAAATCTCAGAATGTCGCATAATATTGCATTTTAAGCAAGTTTTCTTGCATTTTGTTTCATACGAAAAATCATCGAATTTAGCAATATTTTGACGTTTATTATCTCCTTTTCCTTTATGTGATTTAAACAAAATATCATCGAATTAGGCAATATTTTGCCGTTTTTATACGTTTTTGTGAATTTTCAGTTTATTGTTATTAATTCATTAAATATACGATAAAAATGATGCAAACACATAATTGATTAGATAATATCCTTAAATACTTCATTTTCAATCATCTATTTGTTTCTCGTTAAAATACTGAGTAAGATATTGAAAAGGGGAGAAGTTCGGTTTTATTGCATATATCGACGTTTCAGCCGGATTAGAGCGGTTTTACGTGTGCATCTTCCATCGGTAATATAAACGGAAAATCAGGAACATTTTAGTTAATTCCATTGGTTTTTATCATTTGTATTGGAAACAACATTGTCATATGTCTTTTCTTGGATCTAAATAATACGAAACCTCGTTTTATGACTTGAAGTTAAAATCCTCAAATATGGTATAATAGTGACTTTTTTCACGTTTTTAATGTAGTTTGATATTACGTAAATATATTTATTTTTACCAATATTTCGATAATATTTCATGTAGTATCACGATATGTGATTTGGCCATCAAATCTTAGAATTTCGCTTAATATTGCATTTTAAGCAAGTTTTCTTGCATTTTGTTTCGTTCGAAAAATCATCGAATTTAGCAATATTTTTACGTTTATCATCCCCTTTTCCTTTATGTGATATAAACAAAATATCATCGAATTAGGCAATATTTTGCCGTTTTTCCACGTTTTTTTGAATTTTCAGTTTATTGTTAATAATTCATTAAATATACGATAAAAATGATGCAAACACATAATTGATTAGAAATTAACCTTAAATACTTCATTTTCAATCAACCATTTGTTTCTCGTTAAAATACTGAGTAGGATATTGAAAAGGGGAGAAGTTCGGTTTTTATTGCATATATCGACATTTCAACAGGATTAGAGCGGTTTTACGTGTACATCTTCCATCGGTAATATAAACGGAAAATCAGGAACATTTTAGTTATTACTAATGAAAACACATTGATTTTTATCATTTTTATTGGAAACAACATTGTCATATGTCTTTTCTTGGATCTAAATAAAACGAAACCTCGCTCTATGATTTGAAGTTAAAATCCTCAAATATGGTAAAATAGTGACGTTTTCACGTTAATCATTTAGTTTGATATTACGTAAATATATTCATTTTTACCAATATTTCGATACTATTTCATGTAGTATCACAATATATGATTTGGCCTTCAAATCTCAGAATGTCGCATAATATTGCATTTTAAGCAAGTTTTCTTGCATTTTGTTTCGAACGAAAAATCATCGAATTTAGCAATATTTTGACGTTTATTATCTCCTTTTCCTTTTTGTGATTTAAACAAAATATCATCGAATTAGGCAATATTTTGCCGTTTTTAACATTTTTGTGAATTTTCAGTTTATTGTTATTAATTCATTAAATATACGATAAAAATGATGCAAACACATAATTCATTAGATAATAACCTTAAATACTTTATTTTCAATCATCTATTTGTTTCTCGTTAAAATACTGAGTAAGATATTGAAAAGGGGAGAAGTTCGGTTTTTATTGCATATATCGACGTTTCAGCCGGATTAGAGCGGTTTTACGTGTACATCTTCCATCGGTAATATAAACGGAAAATCAGGAACATTTTAGTTAATTCCATTGGTTTTATCATTTGTATTGGAAACAACATTGTCATATGTCTTTTCTTGGATCTAAATAATACGAAACCTCGCTGTATGATTTGAAGTTAAAATCCTCAAATATGGTAAAATAGTGACTTTTTTCACGTTTTTAATGTAGTTTGATATCACGTAAATATATTCATTTTTACCAATATTTCGATAATATTTCATGTAGTATCACGATATGTGATTTGGCCATCAAATCTTAGAATTTCGCTTAATATTGCATTTTAAGCAAGTTTTCTTGCATTTTGTTTCGTACGAAAAATCATCGAATATAGCAATATTTTTACGTTTATCATCCCCTTTTCCTTTAAGTGATTTAAACAAAATATCATCGAATTAGGCAATATTTTGCCGTTTTTCCACGTTTTTTTGAATTTTCAGTTTATTGTTAATAATTCATTAAATATACGATAAAAATGATGCAAACACATAATTGATTAGAAATTAACCTTAAATACTTCATTTTCAATCAACCATTTGTTTCTCGTTAAAATACTGAGTAGGATATTGAAAAGGGGAGAAGTTCGGTTTTTATTGCATATATCGACGTTTCAGCAGGATTAGAGCGGTTTTACGTGTACATCTTCCATTGGTAATATAAACGGAAAATCAGGAACATTTTAGTTATTACTAATGAAAACACATTGATTTTTATCATTTTTATTGGAAACAACATTGTCATATGTCTTTTCTTGGATCTAAATAAAACGAAACCTCGCTCTATGATTTGAAGTTAAAATCCTCAAATATGGTAAAATAGTGACTTTTTCACGTTTTTCATTTAGTTTGATATTACGTAAATATATTCATTTTTACCAATATTTCGATACTATTTCATGTTTTATCACGATATGTCAGTTGTCCTTCAAATCTCAGAATTTCGCATAATATTGCATTTTAAGCAAGTTTTTTTGCATTTTGTTTCGTACGAAAAATCATCCAATTTAGCAATATTTCGCCGTTTATTATCTGCTTTTCCTTTAAGTGATTTAAACAAAATATCATCAAATTAGGCAATATTTTGCCGTTTTTTCACGTTTTTGTGAAATTTCAGTTTATTGTTATTAATTCATTAAATATACGATAAAAATGATGCAAACACATAATTGATTAGATAATAACCTTAAATACTTCATTTTCAATCATCTATTTGTTTCTCGTTAAAATACTGAGTAAGATATTGAAAAGGGGAGAAGTTCGGTTTTTATTGCATATATCGACGTTTCAGCCGGATTAGAGCGGTTTTACGTGTACATCTTCCATCGGTAATATAAACGGAAAATCAGGAACATTTTAGTTAATTCCATTGGTTTTTATCATTTGTTTTGGAAACAACATTGTCATATGTCTTTTGTTGGATCTAAATAATACGAAACCTCGCTTTATGATTTAAAGTTAAAATCCTCAAATATGGTAAAATAGTGACTTTTTTCACGTTTTTCATGTAGTTTGATATTACGTAAATATATTCATTTTTACCAATATTTCGATACTATTTCATGTAGTATCACGATATGTCAGTTGGCCTTCAAATCTCAGAATTTCGCATAATATTGCATTTTAAGCAAGTTTTTTTGCATTTTGTTTCCTACGAAAAATCATCGAATTTAGCAATATTTTGACGTTTATTATCTCCTTTTCCTTTATGTGATTTTAACAAAATATCATCGAATTAGGCAATATTTTGCCGTTTTTCCACGTTTTTTATGAATTTTCAGTTTATTGTTATTAATTCATTAAATATACGATAAAAATTATGCAAACACATAATTGCTTAGATAATAACCTTAAATACTTCATTTTCAATCATCTATTTGTTTCTCGTTAAAATACTGAGTAAGATATTGAAAAGGGGAGAAGTTCGGTTTTTATTGCATATATCGACGTTTCAGCCGGATTAGAGCAGTTTTATGTGTACATCTTCCATCGGTAATATAACCGGAAAATCAGGAACATTTTAGTTATTTCTAATGAAAACACATTGATTTTTATCATTTTTATTGGAAACAACATTGTCATATGTCTTTTCTTGGATCTAAATAATACGAAACCTCGCTCTATGATTTGAAGTTAAAATCCTCAAATATGGTAAAATAGTGAATTTTCACGTTAATCATTTAGTTTGATATTACGTAAATATATTCATTTTTACCAATATTTCGATACTATATCATGTAGTATCACAATATGTGAATTGGCCTTCAAATCTCAGAATGTCGCATAATATTGCATTTTAAGCAAGTTTTCTTGCATTTTGTTTCATACGAAAAATCATCGAATTTAGCAATATTTTGACGTTTATTATCTCCTTTTCCTTTATGTGATTTAAACAAAATATCATCGAATTAGGCAATATTTTGCCGTTTTTATACGTTTTTGTGAATTTTCAGTTTATTGTTATTAATTCATTAAATATACGATAAAAATGATGCAAACACATAATTGATTACATAATATCCTTAAATACTTCCTTTTCAATCATCTATTTGTTTCTCGTTAAAATACTGAGTAAGATATTGAAAAGGGGAGAAGTTCGGTTGTATTGCATATATCGACGTTTCAGCCGGATTAGAGCGGTTTTACGTGTACATCTTCCATCGGTAATATAAACGGAAAATCAGGAACATTTCAGTTAATTCCATTGGTTTTTATCATTTGTATTGGAAACAACATTGTCATATGTCTTTTCTTGGATCTAAATAATACGAAACCTCGTTTTATGACTTGAAGTTAAAATCCTCAAATATGGTATAATAGTGACTTTTTTCACGTTTTTAATGTAGTTTGATATTACGTAAATATATTCATTTTTACCAATATTTCGATAATATTTCATGTAGTATCACGATATGTGATTTGGCCATCAAATCTTAGAATTTCGCTTAATATTGCATTTTAAGCAAGTTTTCTTGCATTTTGTTTCGTACGAAAAATCATCGAATTTAGCAATATTTTTACGTTTATCATCCCCTTTTCCTTTATGTGATTTAAACAAAATATCATCGAATTAGGCAATATTTTGCCGTTTTTCCACGTTTTTTTGAATTTTCAGTTTATTGTTAATAATTCATTAAATATACGATAAAAATGATGCAAACACATAATTGATTAGAAATTAACCTTAAATACTTCATTTTCAATCAACCATTTGTTTCTCGTTAAAATACTGAGTAGGATATTGAAAAGGGGAGAAGTTCGGTTTTTATTGCATATATCGACGTTTCAGCAGGATTAGAGCGGTTTTACGTGTACATCTTCCATCGGTAATATAAACGGAAAATCAGGAACATTTTAGTTATTTCTAATGAAAACACATTGATTTTTATCATTTTTATTGGAAACAACATTGTCATATGTCTTTTCTTGGATCTAAATAATACGAAACCTCGCTCTATGATTTGAAGTTAAAATCCTCAAATATGGTAAAATAGTGAATTTTCACGTTAATCATTTAGTTTGATATTACGTAAATATATTCATTTTTACCAATATTTCGATACTATATCATGTAGTATCACAATATGTGAATTGGCCTTCAAATCTCAGAATGTCGCATAATATTGCATTTTAAGCAAGTTTTCTTGCATTTTGTTTCATACGAAAAATCATCGAATTTAGCAATATTTTGACGTTTATTATCTCCTTTTCCTTTATGTGATTTAAACAAAATATCATCGAATTAGGCAATATTTTGCCGTTTTTATACGTTTTTGTGAATTTTCAGTTTATTGTTATTAATTCATTAAATATACGATAAAAATGATGCAAACACATAATTGATTACATAATATCCTTAAATACTTCCTTTTCAATCATCTATTTGTTTCTCGTTAAAATACTGAGTAAGATATTGAAAAGGGGAGAAGTTCGGTTGTATTGCATATATCGACGTTTCAGCCGGATTAGAGCGGTTTTACGTGTACATCTTCCATCGGTAATATAAACGGAAAATCAGGAACATTTCAGTTAATTCCATTGGTTTTTATCATTTGTATTGGAAACAACATTGTCATATGTCTTTTCTTGGATCTAAATAATACGAAACCTCGTTTTATGACTTGAAGTTAAAATCCTCAAATATGGTATAATAGTGACTTTTTTCACGTTTTTAATGTAGTTTGATATTACGTAAATATATTCATTTTTACCAATATTTCGATAATATTTCATGTAGTATCACGATATGTGATTTGGCCATCAAATCTTAGAATTTCGCTTAATATTGCATTTTAAGCAAGTTTTCTTGCATTTTGTTTCGTACGAAAAATCATCGAATTTAGCAATATTTTTACGTTTATCATCCCCTTTTCCATTTTTTGATTTAAACAAAATATCATCGAATTAGGCATTATTTTGCCGTTTTTCCACGTTTTTTTGAATTTTCAGTTTATTGTTAATAATTCATTAAATATACGATAAAAATGATGCAAACACATAATTGATTAGAAATTAACCTTAAATACTTCATTTTCAATCAACCATTTGTTTCTCGTTAAAATACTGAGTAGGATATTGAAAAGGGGAGAAGTTCGGTTTTTATTGCATATATCGACGTTTCAGCAGGATTAGAGCGGTTTTACGTGTACATCTTCCATCGGTAATATAAACGGAAAATCAGGAACATTTTAGTTATTACTAATGAAAACACATTGATTTTTATCATTTTTATTGGAAACAACATTGTCATATGTCTTTTCTTGGATCTAAATAAAACGAAACCTCGCTCTATGATTTGAAGTTAAAATCCTCAAATATGGTAAAATAGTGACTTTTTCACGTTAATCATTTAGTTTGATATTACGTAAATATATTCATTTTTACCAATATTTCGATACTATTTCATGTAGCATCACAATATGTGATTTGGCCTTCAAATCTCAGAATGTCGCATAATATTGCATTTTAAGCAAGTTTTCTTGCATTTTGTTTCGAACGAAAAATCATCGAATTTAGCAATATTTTGACGTTTATTATCTCCTTTTCCTTTATGTGATTTAAACAAAATATCATCGAATTAGGCAATATTTTGCCGTTTTTTAACGTTTTTGTGAATTTTCAGTTTATTGTTATTAATTCATTAAATATACGATAAAAATGATGCAAACACATAATTCATTAGATAATAACCTTAAATACTTCATTTTCAATCATCTATTTGTTTCTCGTTAAAATACTGAGTAAGATATTGAAAAGGGGAGAAGTTCGGTTTTTATTGCATATATCGACGTTTCAGCCGGATTAGAGCGGTTTTACGTGTACATCTTCCATCGGTAACATAAACGGAAAATCAGGAACATTTTAGTTAATTCCATTGGTTTTTATCATTTGTATTGGAAACAACATTGTCATATGTCTTTTCTTGGATCTAAATAATACGAAACCTCGCTCTATGATTTGAAGTTAAAATCCTCAAATATGGTAAAATAGTGACTTTTTTCACGTTTTTAATGTAGTTTGATATTACGTAAATATTTTCATTTTTACCAATATTTCGATAATATTTCATGTAGTATCACGATATGTGATTTGGCCATCAAATCTTAGAATTTCGCTTAATATTGCATTTTAAGCAAGTTTTTTTGCATTTTGTTTCGTACGAAAAATCATCGAATTTAGCAATATTTTTACGTTTATCATCCCCTTTTCCTTTATGTGATTTAAACAAAATATCATCGAATTAGGCAATATTTTGCCGTTTTTCCACGTTTTTTTGAATTTTCAGTTTATTGTTAATAATTCATTAAATATACGATAAAAATGATGCAAACACATAATTGATTAGAAATTAACCTTAAATACTTCATTTTCAATCAACCATTTGTTTCTCGTTAAAATACTGAGTAGGATATTGAAAAGGGGAGAAGTTCGGTTTTTATTGCATATATCGACGTTTCAGCAGGATTAGAGCGGTTTTACGTGTATATCTTCCATCGGTAATATAAACGGAAAATCAGGAACATTTTAGTTATTACTAATGAAAACACATTGATTTTTATCATTTTTATTGGAAACAACATTGTCATATGTCTTTTCTTGGATCTAAATAAAACGAAACCTCGCTCTATGATTTGAAGTTAAAATCCTGAAATATGGTAAAATAGTGACTTTTTCACGTTAATCATTTAGTTTGATATTACGTAAATATATTCATTTTTACCAATATTTCGATACTATTTCATGTAGTATCACAATATGTGATTTGGCCTTCAAATCTCAGAATGTCGCATAATATTGCATTTTAAGCAAGTTTTCTTGCATTTTGTTTCGAACGAAAAATCATCGAATTTAGCAATATTTTGACGTTTATTATCTCCTTTTCCTTTATGTGATTTAAACAAAATATCATCGAATTAGGCAATATTTTGCCGTTTTTTAACGTTTTTGTGAATTTTCAGTTTATTGTTATTAATTCATTAAATATACGATAAAAATGATGCAAACACATAATTCATTAGATAATAACCTTAAATACTTCATTTTCAATCATCTATTTGTTTCTCGTTAAAATACTGAGTAAAATATTGAAAAGGGGAGAAGTTCGGTTTTTATTGCATATATCGACGTTTCAGCCGGATTAGAGCGGTTTTACGTGTACATCTTCCATCGGTAATATAAACGGAAAATCAGGAACATTTTAGTTAATTCCATTGGTTTTTATCATTTGTATTGGAAACAACATTGTCATATGTCTTTTCTTGGATCTAAATAATACGAAACCTCGCTGTATGATTTGAAGTTAAAATCCTCAAATATGGTAAAATAGTGACTTTTTTCACGTTTTTAATGTAGTTTGATATTACGTAAATATATTAATTTTTACCAATATTTCGATAATATTTCATGTAGTATCACGATATGTGATTTGGTCATCAAATCTTAGAATTTCGCTTAATATTGCATTTTAAGCAAGTTTTCTTGCATTTTGCTTCGTACATAAAATCATCGAATTTAGCAATATTTTTACGTTTATCATCCCCTTTTCCTTTATGTGATTTAAACAAAATATCATCGAATTAGGCAATATTTTGCCGTTTTTCCACGTTTTTTTGAATTTTCAGTTTATTGTTAATAATTCATTAAATATTCGATAAAAATGATGCAAACACATAATTGATTAGAAATTAACCTTAAATACTTCATTTTCAATCAACCATTTGTTTCTCGTTAAAATACTGAGTAGGATATTGAAAAGGGGAGAAGTTCGGTTCTTATTGCATATATCGACGTTTCAGTAGGATTAGAGCGGTTTTACGTGTACATCTTCCATCGGTAATATAAACGGAAAATCAGGAACATTTTAGTTATTACTAATGAAAACACATTGATTTTTATCATTTTTATTGGAAACAACATTGTCATATGTCTTTTCTTGGATCTAAATAAAACGAAACCTCGCTCTATGATTTGAAGTTAAAATCCTCAAATATGGTAAAATAGTGACTTTTTCACGTTAATCATTTAGTTTGATATTACGTAAATATATTCATTTTTACCAATATTTCGATACTATTTCATGTAGTATCACAATATGTGATTTGGCCTTCAAATCTCAGAATGTCGCATAATATTGCATTTTAAGCAAGTTTTCTTGCATTTTGTTTCGAACGAAAAATCATCGAATTTAGCAATATTTTGACGTTTATTATCTCCTTTTCCTTTATGTGATTTAAACAAAATATCATCGAATTAGGCAATATTTTGCCGTTTTTTAACGTTTTTGTGAATTTTCAGTTTATTGTTATTAATTCATTAAATATACGATAAAAATGATGCAAACACATAATTCATTAGATAATAACCTTAAATACTTCATTTTCAATCATCTATTTGTTTCTCGTTAAAATACTGAGTAAGATATTGAAAAGGGGAGAAGTTCGGTTTTTATTGCATATATCGACGTTTCAGCCGGATTAGAGCGGTTTTACGTGTACATCTTCCATCGGTAATATAAATGGAAAATCAGGAACATTTTAGTTAATTCCATTGGTTTTTATCATTTGTATTGGAAACAACATTGTCATATGTCTTTTCTTGGATCTAAATAATACGAAACCTCGCTCTATGATTTGAAGTTAAAATCCTCAAATATGGTAAAATAGTGACTTTTTTCACGTTTTTCATGTAGTTTGATATTACGTAAATATATTCATTTTTACCAATATTTCGATACTATTTCATGTTTTATCACGATATGTCAGTTGGCCTTCAAATCTCAGAATTTCGCATAATATTGCATTTTAAGCAAATTTTTTTGCATTTTGTTTCGTACGAAAAATCATCGAATTTAGCAATATTTCGCCGTTTATTATCTGCTTTTCCTTTAAGTGATTTAAACAAAATATCATCGAATTAGGCAATATTTTGCCGTTTTTTCACGTTTTTGTTAATTTTCAGTTTATTGTTATTAATTCATTAAATATACGATAAAAATGATGCAAACACATAATTGATTAGATAATAACCTTAAATACTTCATTTTCAATCATCTATTTGTTTCTCGTTAAAATACTGAGTAAGATATTGAAAAGGGGAGAAGTTCGGTTTTTATTGCATATATCGACGTTTCAGCCGGATTAGAGCAGTTTTACGTGTACATCTTCCATCGGTAATATAAACGGAAAATCAGGAACATTTTAGTTAATTCTAATGAAAACACATTGGTTTTTATCATTTGTATTGGAAACAACATTGTCATATGTCTTTTCTTGGATCTAAATAATACGAAACCTCGCTTTATGATTTAAAGTTAAAATCCTCAAATATGGTAAAATAGTGACTTTTTTCACGTTTTTCATGTAGTTTGATATTACGTAAATATATTCATTTTTACCAATATATCGATACTATTTCATGTAGTATCACGATATGTCAGTTGGCCTTCAAATCTCAGAATTTCGCATAATATTGCATTTTAAGCAAGTTTTTTTGCATTTTGTTTCGTACGAAAAATCATCGAATTTAGCAATATTTTGACGTTTATTATCTGCTTTTCCTTTATGTGATTTTAACAAAATATCATCGAATTAGGCAATATTTTGCCGTTTTTCCACGTTTTTTATGAATTTTCAGTTTATTGTTATTAATTCATTAAATATACGATAAAAATTATGCAAACACATAATTGCTTAGATAATAACCTTAAATACTTCATTTTCAATCATCTATTTGTTTCTCGTTAAAATACTGAGTAAGATATTGAAAAGGAGAGAAGTTCGGTTTTTATTGCATATATCGACGTTTCAGCCGGATTAGAGCAGTTTTACGTGTACATCTTCCATCGGTAATATAAACGGAAAATCAGGAACATTTTAGTTATTTCTAATGAAAACACATTGATTTTTATCATTTTTATTGGAAACAACATTGTCATATGTCTTTTCTTGGATCTAAATAATACGAAACCTCGCTCTATGATTTGAAGTTAAAATCCTCAAATATGGTAAAATAGTGAATTTTCACGTGAATCATTTAGTTTGATATTACGTAAATATATTCTTTTTCACCAATATTTCGATACTATTTCATGTAGTATCACAATATGTGAATTGGCCTTCAAATCTCAGAATGTCGCATAATATTGCATTTTAAGCAAGTTTTCTTGCATTTTGCTTCATACGAAAAATCATCGAATTTAGCAATATTTTGACGTTTATTATCTCCTTTTCCTTTATGTGATTTAAACAAAATATCATCGAATTAGGCAATATTTTGCCGTTTTTATACGTTTTTGTGAATTTTCAGTTTATTGTTATTAATTCATTAAATATACGATAAAAATGAAGCAAACACATAATTGATTAGATAATATCCTTAAATACTTCATTTTCAATCATCTATTTGTTTCTCGTTAAAATACTGAGTAAGATATTGAGAAGGGGAGAAGTTCGGTTTTATTGCATATATCGATGTTTCAGCCGGATTAGAGCGGTTTTACGTGTACATCTTCCATCGGTAATATAAACGGAAAATCAGGAACATTTTAGTTAATTCCATTGGTTTTTATCATTTGTATTGGAAACAACATTGTCATATGTCTTTTCTTGGATCTAAATAATACGAAACCTCGCTGTATGATTTGAAGTTAAAATCCTCAAATATGGTAAAATAGTGAATTTTTTCACGTTTTTAATGTAGTTTGATATTACGTAAATATATTCAATTTTACCAATATTTCGATAATATTTCATGTAGTATCACGATATGTGATTTGGTCATCAAATCTTAGAATTTCGCTTAAAATTGCGTTTTAAGCAAGTTTTCTTGCATTTTGTTTCGTACGAAAAATCATCGAATTTAGCAATATTTTTACGTTTATCATCCCCTTTTCCTTTATGTGATTTAAACAAAATAACATCGAATTAGGCAATATTTTGCCGTTTTTCCACGTTTTTTTGAATTTTCAGTTTATTGTTAATAATTCATTAAATATACGATAAAAATGATGCAAACACATAATTGATTAGAAATTAACCTTAAATACTTCATTTTCAATCAACCATTTGTTTCTCGTTAAAATACTGAGTAGGATATTGAAAAGGGGAGAAGTTCGGTTTTTATTGCATATATCGACGTTTCAGCAGGATTAGAGCGGTTTTACGTGTACATCTTCCATCGGTAATATAAACGGAAAATCAGGAACATTTTAGTTATTACTAATGAAAACACATTGATTTTTATCATTTTTATTGGAAACAACATTGTCATATGTCTTTTCTTGGATCTAAATAAAACGAAACCTCGATCTATGATTTGAAGTTAAAATCCTCAAATATGGTAAAATAGTGACTTTTTCACGTTAATCATTTAGTTTGATATTACGTAAATATATTCATTTTTACCAATATTTCGATACTATTTCATGTAGTATCACAATATGTGATTTGGCCTTCAAATCTCAGAATGTCGCATAATATTGCATTTTAAGCAAGTTTTCTTGCATTTTGTTTCGAACGAAAAATCATCGAATTTAGCAATATTTTGACGTTTATTATCTCCTTTTCCTTTATGTGATTTAAACAAAATATCATTGAATTAGGCAATATTTTGCCGTTTTTTAACGTTTATGTGAATTTTCAGTTTATTGTTATTAATTCATTAAATATACGATAAAAATGATGCAAACACATAATTCATTAGATAATAACCTTAAATACTTCATTTTCAATCATCTATTTGTTTCTCGTTAAAATACTGAGTAAGATATTGAAAAGGGGAGAAGTTCGGTTTTTATTGCATATATCGACGTTTCAGCCGGATTAGAGCGGTTTGCTATCCTCTTCTTATTCCTATTACTATCTCCTTCGGTGGTTATAATAGGAGCTGCCTCGTATGGGCCAATAGGCCTGCTGCGGTTCTCATTACTGCTATCCCCTACACCTGACTTTCCTCCTCAGCTCTCTCTTGCCTATTTAATGCCTGTCCCTACCTGTCCTCATCACAATCGACTTGAGAATGGTCCAGGAAGGACCGAAACGTCGTCGTCACTTCAATTTCTAGTGTGTGGTCTGGTCAAAATACTTCAGCCACGTTATTGTGACTCATCGCCTGCGTAAACAAAATATCATCGAATTTGGCAATATTTTGCCGTTTTTCCACGTTTTTTTGAATTTTCAGTTTATTGTTAATAATTCATTAAATATACGATAAAAATGATGCAAACACATAATTGATTAGAAATTAACCTTAAATACTTCATTTTCAATCAACCATTTGTTTCTCGTTATAATACTGAGTAGGATATTGAAAAGGGGAGAAGTTCGGTTTTTATTGCATATATCGACGTTTCAGCAGGATTAGAGCGGTTTTACGTGTTCATCTTCCATCGGTAATATAAACGGAAAATCAGGAACATTTTAGTTATTACTAATGAAAACACATTGATTTTTATCATTTTTATTGGAAACAACATTGTCATATGTCTTTTCTTGGATCTAAATAAAACGAAACCTCGCTCTATGATTTGAAGTTAAAATCCTCAAATATGGTAAAATAGTGACTTTTTCACGTTAATCATTTAGTTTGATATTACGTAAATATATTCATTTTTACCAATATTTCGATACTATTTCATGTAGTATCACAATATGTGATTTGGCCTTCAAATCTCAGAATGTCGCATAATATTGCATTTTAAGCAAGTTTTCTTGCATTTTGTTTCGAACGAAGAATCATCGAATTTAGCAATATTTTGACGTTTATTATCTCCTTTTCCTTTATGTGATTTAAACAAAATATCATCGAATTAGGCAATATTTTGCCGTTTTTTAACGTTTTTGTGAATTTTCAGTTTATTGTTATTAATTCATTAAATATACGATAAAAATTATGCAAACACATAATTGATTAGATAATAACCTTAAATACTTCATTTTCAATCATCTATTTGTTTCTCGTTAAAATACTGAGTAAGATATTGAAAAGGGGAGAAGTTCGATTTTTATTGCATATATCGACGTTTCAGCCGGATTAGAGCGGTTTTAAGTGTACATCTTCCATCGGTAATATAAACGGAAAATCAGGAACATTTTAGTTAATTCCATTGGTTTTTATCATTTGTATTGGAAACAACATTGTCATATGTGTTTTCTTGGATCTAAATAATACGAAACCGCGTTTTATGACTTGAAGTTAAAATCCTGAAATATGGTATAATAGTGACTTTTTTCACGTTTTTAATGTAGTTTGATATTACGTAAATATATTCATTTTTACCAATATTTCGATAATATTTCATGTAGTATCACAATATGTGATTTGGCCATCAAATCTTAGAATTTCGCTTAATATTGCATTTTAAGCAAGTTTTCTTGCATTTTGTTTCGTACGAAAAATCATCGAATTTAGCAATATTTTTACGTTTATCATCCCCTTTTCCTTTATGTGATTTAAACAAAATGTCATCGAATTAGGCAATATTTCGCCGTTTTTCCACGTTTTTTTGAATTTTCAGTTTATTGTTAATAATTCATTAAATATACGATAAAAATGATGCAAACACATAATTGATTAGAAATTAACCTTAAATACTTCATTTTCAATCAACCATTTGTTTCTCGTTAAAATACTGAGTAGGATATTGATAAGGGAAGAAGTTCGGTTTTTATTGCATATATCGACGTTTCAGCAGGATTAGAGCGGTTTTACGTGTACATCTTCCATCGGTATTATAAACGGAAAATCAGGAACATTTTAGTTATTACTAATGAAAACACATTGATTTTTATCATTTTTATTGGAAACAACATTGTCATATGTCTTTTCTTGGATCTAAATAATACGAAATCTCGCTTTATGATTTAAAGTTAAAATCCTCAAATATGGTAAAATAGTGATTTTTTTCACGTTTTTCATGTAGTTTGATATTACGTAAATATATTCATTTTTACCAATATTTCGATACTATTTCATGTAGTGTCACGATATGTCAGTTGGCCTTCAAATCTCAGAATTTCGCATAATATTGCATTTTAAGCAAGTTTCTTTGCATTTTTTTTCGTACGAAAAATCATCGAATTTAGCAATATTTTGACGTTTATTATCTCCTTTTCCTTTATGTGATTTTAACAAAATATCATCGAATTAGGCAATATTTTGCCGTTTTTCCACGTTTTTGTGAATTTTCAGTTTATTGTTATTAATTCATTAAATATACGATAAAAATGATGCAAACACATAATTGATTAGATAATAACCTTAAATACTTCATTTTCAATCATCTATTGGTTTCTCGTTCAAATACTGAGTAAGATATTGAAAAGGGGAGAAGTTCGGTTTTTATTGCATATATCGACGTTTCAGCCGGATTAGAGCGGTTTTACGTGTACATCTTCCATCGGTAATATAAACGGAAAATCAGGAACATTTTAGTTAATTCCATTTTTTTTTATCATTTGTATTGGAAACAACATTGTCATAGGTCTTTTCATGGATCTAAATAATACGAAACCTCGCTCTATGATTTGAAGTTAAAATCCTCAAATATGGTAAAATTGGGACTTTTTTCACGTTTTTCATGTAGTTTGATATTACGTAAATATATTCATTTTTACCAATATTTCGATACTATTTCATGTAGTATCACAATATGTGATTTGGCCTTCAAATCTCAGAATGTCGCATAATATTGCATTTTAAGCAAGTTTTCTTGCATTTTGTTTCGAACGAAAAATCATCGAATTTAGCAATATTTTGACGTTTATTATCTCCTTTTCCTTTATGTGATTTAAACAAAATATCATCGAATTAGGCAATATTTTGCCGTTTTTTAACGTTTTTGTGAATTTTCAGTTTATTGTTATTAATTCATTAAATATACGATAAAAATGATGCAAACACATAATTCATTAGATAATAACCTTAAATACTTCATTTTCAATCATCTATTTGTTTCTCGTTAAAATACTGAGTAAGATATTGAAAAGGGGAGAAGTTCGGTTTTTATTGCATATATCGACGTTTCAGCCGGATTAGAGCGGTTTTACGTGTACATCTTCCATCGGTAATATAAATGGAAAATCAGGAACATTTTAGTTAATTCCATTGGTTTTTATCATTTGTATTGGAAACAACATTGTCATATGTCTTTTCTTGGATCTAAATAATACGAAACCTCGCTCTATGATTTGAAGTTAAAATCCTCAAATATGGTAAAATAGTGACTTTTTTCACGTTTTTCATGTAGTTTGATATTACGTAAATATATTCATTTTTACCAATATTTCGATACTATTTCATGTTTTATCACGATATGTCAGTTGGCCTTCAAATCTCAGAATTTCGCATAATATTGCATTTTAAGCAAATTTTTTTGCATTTTGTTTCGTACGAAAAATCATCGAATTTAGCAATATTTCGCCGTTTATTATCTGCTTTTCCTTTAAGTGATTTAAACAAAATATCATCGAATTAGGCAATATTTTGCCGTTTTTTCACGTTTTTGTTAATTTTCAGTTTATTGTTATTAATTCATTAAATATACGATAAAAATGATGCAAACACATAATTGATTAGATAATAACCTTAAATACTTCATTTTCAATCATCTATTTGTTTCTCGTTAAAATACTGAGTAAGATATTGAAAAGGGGAGAAGTTCGGTTTTTATTGCATATATCGACGTTTCAGCCGGATTAGAGCAGTTTTACGTGTACATCTTCCATCGGTAATATAAACGGAAAATCAGGAACATTTTAGTTAATTCTAATGAAAACACATTGGTTTTTATCATTTGTATTGGAAACAACATTGTCATATGTCTTTTCTTGGATCTAAATAATACGAAACCTCGCTTTATGATTTAAAGTTAAAATCCTCAAATATGGTAAAATAGTGACTTTTTTCACGTTTTTCATGTAGTTTGATATTACGTAAATATATTCATTTTTACCAATATATCGATACTATTTCATGTAGTATCACGATATGTCAGTTGGCCTTCAAATCTCAGAATTTCGCATAATATTGCATTTTAAGCAAGTTTTTTTGCATTTTGTTTCGTACGAAAAATCATCGAATTTAGCAATATTTTGACGTTTATTATCTGCTTTTCCTTTATGTGATTTTAACAAAATATCATCGAATTAGGCAATATTTTGCCGTTTTTCCACGTTTTTTATGAATTTTCAGTTTATTGTTATTAATTCATTAAATATACGATAAAAATTATGCAAACACATAATTGCTTAGATAATAACCTTAAATACTTCATTTTCAATCATCTATTTGTTTCTCGTTAAAATACTGAGTAAGATATTGAAAAGGAGAGAAGTTCGGTTTTTATTGCATATATCGACGTTTCAGCCGGATTAGAGCAGTTTTACGTGTACATCTTCCATCGGTAATATAAACGGAAAATCAGGAACATTTTAGTTATTTCTAATGAAAACACATTGATTTTTATCATTTTTATTGGAAACAACATTGTCATATGTCTTTTCTTGGATCTAAATAATACGAAACCTCGCTCTATGATTTGAAGTTAAAATCCTCAAATATGGTAAAATAGTGAATTTTCACGTGAATCATTTAGTTTGATATTACGTAAATATATTCTTTTTCACCAATATTTCGATACTATTTCATGTAGTATCACAATATGTGAATTGGCCTTCAAATCTCAGAATGTCGCATAATATTGCATTTTAAGCAAGTTTTCTTGCATTTTGCTTCATACGAAAAATCATCGAATTTAGCAATATTTTGACGTTTATTATCTCCTTTTCCTTTATGTGATTTAAACAAAATATCATCGAATTAGGCAATATTTTGCCGTTTTTATACGTTTTTGTGAATTTTCAGTTTATTGTTATTAATTCATTAAATATACGATAAAAATGAAGCAAACACATAATTGATTAGATAATATCCTTAAATACTTCATTTTCAATCATCTATTTGTTTCTCGTTAAAATACTGAGTAAGATATTGAGAAGGGGAGAAGTTCGGTTTTATTGCATATATCGATGTTTCAGCCGGATTAGAGCGGTTTTACGTGTACATCTTCCATCGGTAATATAAACGGAAAATCAGGAACATTTTAGTTAATTCCATTGGTTTTTATCATTTGTATTGGAAACAACATTGTCATATGTCTTTTCTTGGATCTAAATAATACGAAACCTCGCTGTATGATTTGAAGTTAAAATCCTCAAATATGGTAAAATAGTGAATTTTTTCACGTTTTTAATGTAGTTTGATATTACGTAAATATATTCAATTTTACCAATATTTCGATAATATTTCATGTAGTATCACGATATGTGATTTGGTCATCAAATCTTAGAATTTCGCTTAAAATTGCGTTTTAAGCAAGTTTTCTTGCATTTTGTTTCGTACGAAAAATCATCGAATTTAGCAATATTTTTACGTTTATCATCCCCTTTTCCTTTATGTGATTTAAACAAAATAACATCGAATTAGGCAATATTTTGCCGTTTTTCCACGTTTTTTTGAATTTTCAGTTTATTGTTAATAATTCATTAAATATACGATAAAAATGATGCAAACACATAATTGATTAGAAATTAACCTTAAATACTTCATTTTCAATCAACCATTTGTTTCTCGTTAAAATACTGAGTAGGATATTGAAAAGGGGAGAAGTTCGGTTTTTATTGCATATATCGACGTTTCAGCAGGATTAGAGCGGTTTTACGTGTACATCTTCCATCGGTAATATAAACGGAAAATCAGGAACATTTTAGTTATTACTAATGAAAACACATTGATTTTTATCATTTTTATTGGAAACAACATTGTCATATGTCTTTTCTTGGATCTAAATAAAACGAAACCTCGATCTATGATTTGAAGTTAAAATCCTCAAATATGGTAAAATAGTGACTTTTTCACGTTAATCATTTAGTTTGATATTACGTAAATATATTCATTTTTACCAATATTTCGATACTATTTCATGTAGTATCACAATATGTGATTTGGCCTTCAAATCTCAGAATGTCGCATAATATTGCATTTTAAGCAAGTTTTCTTGCATTTTGTTTCGAACGAAAAATCATCGAATTTAGCAATATTTTGACGTTTATTATCTCCTTTTCCTTTATGTGATTTAAACAAAATATCATTGAATTAGGCAATATTTTGCCGTTTTTTAACGTTTATGTGAATTTTCAGTTTATTGTTATTAATTCATTAAATATACGATAAAAATGATGCAAACACATAATTCATTAGATAATAACCTTAAATACTTCATTTTCAATCATCTATTTGTTTCTCGTTAAAATACTGAGTAAGATATTGAAAAGGGGAGAAGTTCGGTTTTTATTGCATATATCGACGTTTCAGCCGGATTAGAGCGGTTTGCTATCCTCTTCTTATTCCTATTACTATCTCCTTCGGTGGTTATAATAGGAGCTGCCTCGTATGGGCCAATAGGCCTGCTGCGGTTCTCATTACTGCTATCCCCTACACCTGACTTTCCTCCTCAGCTCTCTCTTGCCTATTTAATGCCTGTCCCTACCTGTCCTCATCACAATCGACTTGAGAATGGTCCAGGAAGGACCGAAACGTCGTCGTCACTTCAATTTCTAGTGTGTGGTCTGGTCAAAATACTTCAGCCACGTTATTGTGACTCATCGCCTGCGTAAACAAAATATCATCGAATTTGGCAATATTTTGCCGTTTTTCCACGTTTTTTTGAATTTTCAGTTTATTGTTAATAATTCATTAAATATACGATAAAAATGATGCAAACACATAATTGATTAGAAATTAACCTTAAATACTTCATTTTCAATCAACCATTTGTTTCTCGTTATAATACTGAGTAGGATATTGAAAAGGGGAGAAGTTCGGTTTTTATTGCATATATCGACGTTTCAGCAGGATTAGAGCGGTTTTACGTGTTCATCTTCCATCGGTAATATAAACGGAAAATCAGGAACATTTTAGTTATTACTAATGAAAACACATTGATTTTTATCATTTTTATTGGAAACAACATTGTCATATGTCTTTTCTTGGATCTAAATAAAACGAAACCTCGCTCTATGATTTGAAGTTAAAATCCTCAAATATGGTAAAATAGTGACTTTTTCACGTTAATCATTTAGTTTGATATTACGTAAATATATTCATTTTTACCAATATTTCGATACTATTTCATGTAGTATCACAATATGTGATTTGGCCTTCAAATCTCAGAATGTCGCATAATATTGCATTTTAAGCAAGTTTTCTTGCATTTTGTTTCGAACGAAGAATCATCGAATTTAGCAATATTTTGACGTTTATTATCTCCTTTTCCTTTATGTGATTTAAACAAAATATCATCGAATTAGGCAATATTTTGCCGTTTTTTAACGTTTTTGTGAATTTTCAGTTTATTGTTATTAATTCATTAAATATACGATAAAAATTATGCAAACACATAATTGATTAGATAATAACCTTAAATACTTCATTTTCAATCATCTATTTGTTTCTCGTTAAAATACTGAGTAAGATATTGAAAAGGGGAGAAGTTCGATTTTTATTGCATATATCGACGTTTCAGCCGGATTAGAGCGGTTTTAAGTGTACATCTTCCATCGGTAATATAAACGGAAAATCAGGAACATTTTAGTTAATTCCATTGGTTTTTATCATTTGTATTGGAAACAACATTGTCATATGTGTTTTCTTGGATCTAAATAATACGAAACCGCGTTTTATGACTTGAAGTTAAAATCCTGAAATATGGTATAATAGTGACTTTTTTCACGTTTTTAATGTAGTTTGATATTACGTAAATATATTCATTTTTACCAATATTTCGATAATATTTCATGTAGTATCACAATATGTGATTTGGCCATCAAATCTTAGAATTTCGCTTAATATTGCATTTTAAGCAAGTTTTCTTGCATTTTGTTTCGTACGAAAAATCATCGAATTTAGCAATATTTTTACGTTTATCATCCCCTTTTCCTTTATGTGATTTAAACAAAATGTCATCGAATTAGGCAATATTTCGCCGTTTTTCCACGTTTTTTTGAATTTTCAGTTTATTGTTAATAATTCATTAAATATACGATAAAAATGATGCAAACACATAATTGATTAGAAATTAACCTTAAATACTTCATTTTCAATCAACCATTTGTTTCTCGTTAAAATACTGAGTAGGATATTGATAAGGGAAGAAGTTCGGTTTTTATTGCATATATCGACGTTTCAGCAGGATTAGAGCGGTTTTACGTGTACATCTTCCATCGGTATTATAAACGGAAAATCAGGAACATTTTAGTTATTACTAATGAAAACACATTGATTTTTATCATTTTTATTGGAAACAACATTGTCATATGTCTTTTCTTGGATCTAAATAATACGAAATCTCGCTTTATGATTTAAAGTTAAAATCCTCAAATATGGTAAAATAGTGATTTTTTTCACGTTTTTCATGTAGTTTGATATTACGTAAATATATTCATTTTTACCAATATTTCGATACTATTTCATGTAGTGTCACGATATGTCAGTTGGCCTTCAAATCTCAGAATTTCGCATAATATTGCATTTTAAGCAAGTTTCTTTGCATTTTTTTTCGTACGAAAAATCATCGAATTTAGCAATATTTTGACGTTTATTATCTCCTTTTCCTTTATGTGATTTTAACAAAATATCATCGAATTAGGCAATATTTTGCCGTTTTTCCACGTTTTTGTGAATTTTCAGTTTATTGTTATTAATTCATTAAATATACGATAAAAATGATGCAAACACATAATTGATTAGATAATAACCTTAAATACTTCATTTTCAATCATCTATTGGTTTCTCGTTCAAATACTGAGTAAGATATTGAAAAGGGGAGAAGTTCGGTTTTTATTGCATATATCGACGTTTCAGCCGGATTAGAGCGGTTTTACGTGTACATCTTCCATCGGTAATATAAACGGAAAATCAGGAACATTTTAGTTAATTCCATTTTTTTTTATCATTTGTATTGGAAACAACATTGTCATAGGTCTTTTCATGGATCTAAATAATACGAAACCTCGCTCTATGATTTGAAGTTAAAATCCTCAAATATGGTAAAATTGGGACTTTTTTCACGTTTTTCATGTAGTTTGATATTACGTAAATATATTCATTTTTACCAATATTTCGATACTATTTCCTGTAGTATCACGATATGTCAGTTCGCCTTCAAATCTCAGAATTTCGCATAATATTGCATTTTAAGCAAGTTTTCTTGCATTTTGTTTCGAACGAAAAATCATCGAATTTAGCAATATTTTGACGTTTATTATCTCCTTTTCCTTTATGTGATTTAAACAAAATATCATCGAATTAGGCAATATTTTGCCGTTTTTTAACGTTTTTGTGAATTTTCAGTTTATTGTTATTAATTCATTAAATATACGATAAAAATGATGCAAACACATAATTCATTAGATAATAACCTTAAATACTTCATTTTCAATCATCTATTTGTTTCTCGTTAAAATACTGAGTAAGATATTGAAAAGGGGAGAAGTTCGGTTTTTATTGCATATATCGACGTTTCAGCCGGATTAGAGCGGTTTTACGTGTACATCTTCCATCGGTAATATAAATGGAAAATCAGGAACATTTTAGTTAATTCCATTGGTTTTTATCATTTGTATTGGAAACAACATTGTCATATGTCTTTTCTTGGATCTAAATAATACGAAACCTCGCTCTATGATTTGAAGTTAAAATCCTCAAATATGGTAAAATAGTGACTTTTTTCACGTTTTTCATGTAGTTTGATATTACGTAAATATATTCATTTTTACCAATATTTCGATACTATTTCATGTTTTATCACGATATGTCAGTTGGCCTTCAAATCTCAGAATTTCGCATAATATTGCATTTTAAGCAAATTTTTTTGCATTTTGTTTCGTACGAAAAATCATCGAATTTAGCAATATTTCGCCGTTTATTATCTGCTTTTCCTTTAAGTGATTTAAACAAAATATCATCGAATTAGGCAATATTTTGCCGTTTTTTCACGTTTTTGTTAATTTTCAGTTTATTGTTATTAATTCATTAAATATACGATAAAAATGATGCAAACACATAATTGATTAGATAATAACCTTAAATACTTCATTTTCAATCATCTATTTGTTTCTCGTTAAAATACTGAGTAAGATATTGAAAAGGGGAGAAGTTCGGTTTTTATTGCATATATCGACGTTTCAGCCGGATTAGAGCAGTTTTACGTGTACATCTTCCATCGGTAATATAAACGGAAAATCAGGAACATTTTAGTTAATTCTAATGAAAACACATTGGTTTTTATCATTTGTATTGGAAACAACATTGTCATATGTCTTTTCTTGGATCTAAATAATACGAAACCTCGCTTTATGATTTAAAGTTAAAATCCTCAAATATGGTAAAATAGTGACTTTTTTCACGTTTTTCATGTAGTTTGATATTACGTAAATATATTCATTTTTACCAATATATCGATACTATTTCATGTAGTATCACGATATGTCAGTTGGCCTTCAAATCTCAGAATTTCGCATAATATTGCATTTTAAGCAAGTTTTTTTGCATTTTGTTTCGTACGAAAAATCATCGAATTTAGCAATATTTTGACGTTTATTATCTGCTTTTCCTTTATGTGATTTTAACAAAATATCATCGAATTAGGCAATATTTTGCCGTTTTTCCACGTTTTTTTGAATTTTCAGTTTATTGTTATTAATTCATTAAATATACGATAAAAATTATGCAAACACATAATTGCTTAGATAATAACCTTAAATACTTCATTTTCAATCATCTATTTGTTTCTCGTTAAAATACTGAGTAAGATATTGAAAAGGAGAGAAGTTCGGTTTTTATTGCATATATCGACGTTTCAGCCGGATTAGAGCAGTTTTACGTGTACATCTTCCATCGGTAATATAAACGGAAAATCAGGAACATTTTAGTTATTTCTAATGAAAACACATTGATTTTTATCATTTTTATTGGAAACAACATTGTCATATGTCTTTTCTTGGATCTAAATAATACGAAACCTCGCTCTATGATTTGAAGTTAAAATCCTCAAATATGGTAAAATAGTGAATTTTCACGTGAATCATTTAGTTTGATATTACGTAAATATATTCTTTTTCACCAATATTTCGATACTATTTCATGTAGTATCACAATATGTGAATTGGCCTTCAAATCTCAGAATGTCGCATAATATTGCATTTTAAGCAAGTTTTCTTGCATTTTGCTTCATACGAAAAATCATCGAATTTAGCAATATTTTGACGTTTATTATCTCCTTTTCCTTTATGTGATTTAAACAAAATATCATCGAATTAGGCAATATTTTGCCGTTTTTATACGTTTTTGTGAATTTTCAGTTTATTGTTATTAATTCATTAAATATACGATAAAAATGAAGCAAACACATAATTGATTAGATAATATCCTTAAATACTTCATTTTCAATCATCTATTTGTTTCTCGTTAAAATACTGAGTAAGATATTGAGAAGGGGAGAAGTTCGGTTTTATTGCATATATCGATGTTTCAGCCGGATTAGAGCGGTTTTACGTGTACATCTTCCATCGGTAATATAAACGGAAAATCAGGAACATTTTAGTTAATTCCATTGGTTTTTATCATTTGTATTGGAAACAACATTGTCATATGTCTTTTCTTGGATCTAAATAATACGAAACCTCGCTGTATGATTTGAAGTTAAAATCCTCAAATATGGTAAAATAGTGAATTTTTTCACGTTTTTAATGTAGTTTGATATTACGTAAATATATTCAATTTTACCAATATTTCGATAATATTTCATGTAGTATCACGATATGTGATTTGGTCATCAAATCTTAGAATTTCGCTTAAAATTGCGTTTTAAGCAAGTTTTCTTGCATTTTGTTTCGTACGAAAAATCATCGAATTTAGCAATATTTTTACGTTTATCATCCCCTTTTCCTTTATGTGATTTAAACAAAATAACATCGAATTAGGCAATATTTTGCCGTTTTTCCACGTTTTTTTGAATTTTCAGTTTATTGTTAATAATTCATTAAATATACGATAAAAATGATGCAAACACATAATTGATTAGAAATTAACCTTAAATACTTCATTTTCAATCAACCATTTGTTTCTCGTTAAAATACTGAGTAGGATATTGAAAAGGGGAGAAGTTCGGTTTTTATTGCATATATCGACGTTTCAGCAGGATTAGAGCGGTTTTACGTGTACATCTTCCATCGGTAATATAAACGGAAAATCAGGAACATTTTAGTTATTACTAATGAAAACACATTGATTTTTATCATTTTTATTGGAAACAACATTGTCATATGTCTTTTCTTGGATCTAAATAAAACGAAACCTCGATCTATGATTTGAAGTTAAAATCCTCAAATATGGTAAAATAGTGACTTTTTCACGTTAATCATTTAGTTTGATATTACGTAAATATATTCATTTTTACCAATATTTCGATACTATTTCATGTAGTATCACAATATGTGATTTGGCCTTCAAATCTCAGAATGTCGCATAATATTGCATTTTAAGCAAGTTTTCTTGCATTTTGTTTCGAACGAAAAATCATCGAATTTAGCAATATTTTGACGTTTATTATCTCCTTTTCCTTTATGTGATTTAAACAAAATATCATTGAATTAGGCAATATTTTGCCGTTTTTTAACGTTTATGTGAATTTTCAGTTTATTGTTATTAATTCATTAAATATACGATAAAAATGATGCAAACACATAATTCATTAGATAATAACCTTAAATACTTCATTTTCAATCATCTATTTGTTTCTCGTTAAAATACTGAGTAAGATATTGAAAAGGGGAGAAGTTCGGTTTTTATTGCATATATCGACGTTTCAGCCGGATTAGAGCGGTTTGCTATCCTCTTCTTATTCCTATTACTATCTCCTTCGGTGGTTATAATAGGAGCTGCCTCGTATGGGCCAATAGGCCTGCTGCGGTTCTCATTACTGCTATCCCCTACACCTGACTTTCCTCCTCAGCTCTCTCTTGCCTATTTAATGCCTGTCCCTACCTGTCCTCATCACAATCGACTTGAGAATGGTCCAGGAAGGACCGAAACGTCGTCGTCACTTCAATTTCTAGTGTGTGGTCTGGTCAAAATACTTCAGCCACGTTATTGTGACTCATCGCCTGCGTAAACAAAATATCATCGAATTTGGCAATATTTTGCCGTTTTTCCACGTTTTTTTGAATTTTCAGTTTATTGTTAATAATTCATTAAATATACGATAAAAATGATGCAAACACATAATTGATTAGAAATTAACCTTAAATACTTCATTTTCAATCAACCATTTGTTTCTCGTTATAATACTGAGTAGGATATTGAAAAGGGGAGAAGTTCGGTTTTTATTGCATATATCGACGTTTCAGCAGGATTAGAGCGGTTTTACGTGTTCATCTTCCATCGGTAATATAAACGGAAAATCAGGAACATTTTAGTTATTACTAATGAAAACACATTGATTTTTATCATTTTTATTGGAAACAACATTGTCATATGTCTTTTCTTGGATCTAAATAAAACGAAACCTCGCTCTATGATTTGAAGTTAAAATCCTCAAATATGGTAAAATAGTGACTTTTTCACGTTAATCATTTAGTTTGATATTACGTAAATATATTCATTTTTACCAATATTTCGATACTATTTCATGTAGTATCACAATATGTGATTTGGCCTTCAAATCTCAGAATGTCGCATAATATTGCATTTTAAGCAAGTTTTCTTGCATTTTGTTTCGAACGAAGAATCATCGAATTTAGCAATATTTTGACGTTTATTATCTCCTTTTCCTTTATGTGATTTAAACAAAATATCATCGAATTAGGCAATATTTTGCCGTTTTTTAACGTTTTTGTGAATTTTCAGTTTATTGTTATTAATTCATTAAATATACGATAAAAATTATGCAAACACATAATTGATTAGATAATAACCTTAAATACTTCATTTTCAATCATCTATTTGTTTCTCGTTAAAATACTGAGTAAGATATTGAAAAGGGGAGAAGTTCGATTTTTATTGCATATATCGACGTTTCAGCCGGATTAGAGCGGTTTTAAGTGTACATCTTCCATCGGTAATATAAACGGAAAATCAGGAACATTTTAGTTAATTCCATTGGTTTTTATCATTTGTATTGGAAACAACATTGTCATATGTGTTTTCTTGGATCTAAATAATACGAAACCGCGTTTTATGACTTGAAGTTAAAATCCTGAAATATGGTATAATAGTGACTTTTTTCACGTTTTTAATGTAGTTTGATATTACGTAAATATATTCATTTTTACCAATATTTCGATAATATTTCATGTAGTATCACAATATGTGATTTGGCCATCAAATCTTAGAATTTCGCTTAATATTGCATTTTAAGCAAGTTTTCTTGCATTTTGTTTCGTACGAAAAATCATCGAATTTAGCAATATTTTTACGTTTATCATCCCCTTTTCCTTTATGTGATTTAAACAAAATGTCATCGAATTAGGCAATATTTCGCCGTTTTTCCACGTTTTTTTGAATTTTCAGTTTATTGTTAATAATTCATTAAATATACGATAAAAATGATGCAAACACATAATTGATTAGAAATTAACCTTAAATACTTCATTTTCAATCAACCATTTGTTTCTCGTTAAAATACTGAGTAGGATATTGATAAGGGAAGAAGTTCGGTTTTTATTGCATATATCGACGTTTCAGCAGGATTAGAGCGGTTTTACGTGTACATCTTCCATCGGTATTATAAACGGAAAATCAGGAACATTTTAGTTATTACTAATGAAAACACATTGATTTTTATCATTTTTATTGGAAACAACATTGTCATATGTCTTTTCTTGGATCTAAATAATACGAAATCTCGCTTTATGATTTAAAGTTAAAATCCTCAAATATGGTAAAATAGTGATTTTTTTCACGTTTTTCATGTAGTTTGATATTACGTAAATATATTCATTTTTACCAATATTTCGATACTATTTCATGTAGTGTCACGATATGTCAGTTGGCCTTCAAATCTCAGAATTTCGCATAATATTGCATTTTAAGCAAGTTTCTTTGCATTTTTTTTCGTACGAAAAATCATCGAATTTAGCAATATTTTGACGTTTATTATCTCCTTTTCCTTTATGTGATTTTAACAAAATATCATCGAATTAGGCAATATTTTGCCGTTTTTCCACGTTTTTGTGAATTTTCAGTTTATTGTTATTAATTCATTAAATATACGATAAAAATGATGCAAACACATAATTGATTAGATAATAACCTTAAATACTTCATTTTCAATCATCTATTGGTTTCTCGTTCAAATACTGAGTAAGATATTGAAAAGGGGAGAAGTTCGGTTTTTATTGCATATATCGACGTTTCAGCCGGATTAGAGCGGTTTTACGTGTACATCTTCCATCGGTAATATAAACGGAAAATCAGGAACATTTTAGTTAATTCCATTTTTTTTTATCATTTGTATTGGAAACAACATTGTCATAGGTCTTTTCATGGATCTAAATAATACGAAACCTCGCTCTATGATTTGAAGTTAAAATCCTCAAATATGGTAAAATTGGGACTTTTTTCACGTTTTTCATGTAGTTTGATATTACGTAAATATATTCATTTTTACCAATATTTCGATACTATTTCCTGTAGTATCACGATATGTCAGTTCGCCTTCAAATCTCAGAATTTCGCATAATATTGCATTTTAAGGAAGTTTTTTTGCATTTTGTTTCGTACGTAAAATCATCGAATATAGCAATATTTTTTCGTTTATCATCGCCTTTTCCTTTATGTGATTTAAACAAAATATCATCGAATTAGGCAATATTTTGCCGTTTTTTCACGTTTTTGTGAATTTTCAGTTTATTGTTATTAATTCATTAAATATACGATAAAAATGATGCAAACACATAATTGATTAGATAATAACCTTAAATACTTCATTTTCAATCATCTATTTGTTTCTCGTTAAAATACTGAGTAAGATATTGAAAAGGGGAGAAGTTCGGTTTTTATTGCATATATCGACGTTTCAGCCGGATTAGAGCGGTTTTACGTAAACATCTTCCATCGGTAATATAAACGGAAAATCAGGAACATTTTAGTTATTTCTAATGAAAACACATTGATATTTATCATTTTTATTGGAAACAACATTGTCATATGTCTTTTCTTGGATCTAAATAATACGAAACCTCGCTCTATGATTTGAAGTTAAAATCCTCAAATATGGTAAAATAGTGACTTTTTTACGTTTTTCATGTAGTTTAATATTACGTAAATATATTCATTTTTACCAATATTTCGATACTATTTCATGTAGTATCACGATATGTCAGTTGGCCCTCAAATCTCAGAATTTCGCATAATATTGCATTTTAAGCAAGTTTTTTTGCATTTTGTTTCGTACGAAAAATCATCGAATTTAGCAATATTTTGACGTTTATTATCTCCTTTTCCTTTATGTGATTTTAACAAAATATCATCGAATTAGGCAATATTTTGCCGTTTTTCCACGTTTTTGTGAATTTTCAGTTTATTGTTATTAATTCATTAAATATACAATAAAAATGATGCAAACACATAATTGATTAGATAATAACCTTAAATACTTCATTTTCAATCATCTATTTGTTTCTCGTTAAAATACTGAGTAAGATATTGAAAAGGGGAGAAGTTCGGTTTTTATTGCATATATCGACGTTTCAGCCGGATTACAGCGGTTTTACGTGTACATCTTCCATCGGTAATATAAACGGAAAATCAGGAACATTTTAGTTAATTCTAATGAAAACACATTGGTTTTTATCATTTGTATTGGAAACAACATTGTCATATGTCATTTCTTGGATCTAAATAATACGAAACCTCGCTCTTTGATTTGAAGTTAAAATCCTCAAATATGGTATAATAATGACTTTTTTCACGTTTTTAATGTAGTTTGATATTACGTAAATATATTCATTTTTACCAATATTTCGATACTATTTCATGTAGTATCACGATATGTGATTTGGCCTTCAAATCTTAGAATTTCGCATAATATTGCATTTTAAGCAAGTTTTCTTGCATTTTGTTTCGTACGAAAAATCATCAAATTTAGCAATATTTTTACGTTTATCATCCCCTTTTCTTTTATGTGATTTAAACAAAATATCATCGAATTAGGCAATATTATGCCGTTTTTCCACGTTTTTGTGAATTTTCAGTTTATTGTTAATAATTCATTAAATATACGATAAAAATGATGCAAACACATAATTGATTAGAAATTAACCTTAAATACTTTATTTTCAATCAACCATTTGTTTCTCGTTAAAATACTGAGTAGGATATTGAAAAAGGGAGAAGTTCGGTTTTTATTGCATATATCGACGTTTCAGCAGGATTAGAGCGGTTTTACGTGTACATCTTCCATTGGTAATATAAACGGAAAATCAGGAACATTTTAGTTATTTCTAATGAAAACACATTGATTTTTATAATTTTTGTTGGAAACAACATTGTCATATGTCTTTTTTTGGATCTAAATAATACGAAACCTCGCTCTATGATTTGAAGTTAAAATCCTCAAATATGGTATAATAGTGAATTTTCACGTTAATCATTTAGTTTGATATTACGTAAATATATTCATTTTTACCAATATTTCGATACTATTTCATGTAGTATCACAATATGTGAATTGGCCTACAAATCTCAGAATGTCGCATAATATTGCATTTTAAGCAAGTTTTCTTGCATTTTGTTTCGTACGAAAAATCATCGAATTTAGCAATATTTTGACGTTTATTATCTCCTTTTCCTTTATGTGATTTAAACAAAATATCATCGAATTAGGCAATATTTTGCCGTTTTTTCACGTTTTTGTGAATTTTCTGTTTATTGTTATTAATTCATTAAATATACGATAAAAATGATGCAAACACATAATTGATTAGATAATAACCTTAAATACTTCATTTTCAATCATCTATTTGTTTCTCGTTAAAATACTGAGTAAGATATTGAAAAGGGGAGAAGTTCGGTTTTATTGCATATATCGACGTTTCAGCCGGATTAGAGCGGTTTTACGTGTACATCTTCCATCGGTAATATAAATGGAAAATCAGGAACATTTTAGTTAAATCTAATGAAAACACATTGGTTTTTATCATTTGTATTGGAAACAACATTGTCATATGTCTTTTCTTGGATCTAAATAATACGAAACCTCGCTCTATGATTTGAAGTTAAAATCCTCAAATATGGTAAAATAGTGACTTTTTTCACGTTTTTCATGTAGTTTGATATTACGTAAATATATTCATTTTTACCAATATTTCGATACTATTTCATGTAGTATCACGATATGTCAGTTGGCCTTCAAATCTCAGAATTTCGCATAATATTGCATTTTAAGCAAGTTTTCTTGCATTTTGTTTCGTACGAAAAATCATCGAATTTAGCAATATTTTTACGTTTATCATCTCCTTTTCCTTTATGTGATTTTAACAAAATATCATCGAATTAGGCAATATTTTGCCGTTTTTCCACGTTTTTGTGAATTTTCAGTTTATTGTTATTAACTCATTAAATATTCAATAAAAATGATGCAAACACATAATTGATTAGATAATAACCTTAAATACTTCATTTTCAATCATCTATTTGTTTCTCGTTAAAATACTGAGTAAGATATTGAAAAGGGGAGAAGTTCGGTTTTTATTGCATATATCGACGTTTCAGCAGGATTAGAGCGGTTTTACGTGTACATCTTCCATCGGTAATATAAACGGAAAATCAGGAACATTTTAGTTATTACTAATGAAAACACATTGATTTTTATCATTTTTATTGGAAACAACATTGTTATATGTCTTTTCTTGGATCTAAATAAAACGAAACCTCGCTCTATGATTTGAAGTTAAAATCCTCAAATATGGTAAAATAGTGAATTTTCACGTTAATCTTTTAGTTTGATATTACGTAAATATATTCATTTTTACCAATTTTTTCGATACTATTTCATGTAGTATCACAATATGTGAATTGGCCTTCAAATCTCAGAATGTCGCATAATATTGCATTTTAAGCAAGTTTTCTTGCATTTTGTTTCACACGAAAAATCATCGAATTTAGCAATATTTTGACGTTTATTATCTCCTTTTCCATTATGTGTTTTAAACAAAATATCATCGAATTAGGCAATATTTTGCCGTTTTTTCACGTTTTTGTGAATTTTCAGTTTATTGTTATTAATTCATTAAATATACGATAAAAATGATGCAAACACATAATTGATTCGATAATAACCTTAAATACTTCATTTTCAATCATCTATTTGTTTCTCGTTAAAATACTGAGTAAGATATTGAAAAGGGGAGAAGTTCGGTTTTTATTGCATATATCGACGTTTCAGCCGGATTAGAGCGGTTTTACGTGTATATCTTCCATCGGTAATATAAACGGAAAATCAGGAACATTTTAGTTAATTCTAATGAAAACATATTGGTTTTTATCATTTGTATTGGAAACAACATTGTCATATGTCTTTTCTTGGATCTAAATAATACGAAACCTCGCTCTATGATTTGAAGTTAAAATCATCAAATATGGTAAAATAGTGACTTTTTTCACGTTTTTCATGTAGTTTGATATTACGTAAATATATTCATTTTTACCAATATTTCGATACTATTTCATGTAGTATCACGATATGTGAGTTGGCCTTCAAATCTCAGAATTTCGCATAATATTGCATTTTAAGCAAGTTTTTTTGCATTTTGTTTCGTACGAAAAATCTTCGTATATAGCAATATTTTGACGTTTATTATCTCCTTTTCCTTTATGTGATTTAAACAAAATATCATCGAATTAGGCAATATTTTCCCGTTTTTCCACGTTTTTGTGAATTTTCAGTTTATTGTTATTAATTCATTAAATATACGATAAAAATGATGCAAACACATAATTGATTAGATAATAACCTTAAATACTTCGTTTTCAATCATCTATTTGTTTCTCGTTAAAATACTGAGTAAGATATTGAAAAGGGGAGAAGTTCGGTTTTTATTGCATATATCGACGTTTCAGCCGGATTAGAGCGGTTTTACGTGTATATCTTCCATCGGTAATATAAACGGAAAATCAGGAACATTTTAGTTAATTCCATTGGTTTTTATCATTTGTATTGGAAACAACATTGTCATATGTCTTTTCTTGGATCTAAATAATACGAGACCTCGCTCTATGATTTGAAGTTAAAATCCTCAAATATGGTATAATAGTGACTTTTTTCACGTTTTTAATGTAGTTTGATATTACGTAAATATATTCATTTTTACCAATATTTCGATACTATTTCATGTAGTATCACGATATGTGATTTGGCCTTCAAATCTTAGAATTTCGCATAATATTTCATTTTAAGCAAGTTTTCTTGCATTTTGTTTCGTACGAAAAATCATCGAATTTAGCAATATTTTTACGTTTATCATCCCCTTTTCCTTTATGTGATTTAAACAAAATATCATCGAATTAGGCAATATTTTACCGTTTTTCCACGTTTTTGTGAATTTTCAGTTTATTATTAATAATTCATTAAATATACGATAAAAATGATGCAAACACATAATTGATTAGATAATAACCTTAAATACTTCATTTTCAATCATCTATTTGTTTCTCGTTAAAATACTGAGTAAGATATTGAAAAGGGGAGAAGTTCGGTTTTTATTGCATATATCGACGTTTCAGCAGGATTAGAGCGGTTTTACGTGTACATCTTCCATCGGTAATATAAACGGAAAATCAGGAACATTTTAGTTATTACTAATGAAAACACATTGATTTTTATCATTTTTATTGGAAACAACATTGTCATATGTCTTTTCTTGGATCTAAATAAAACGAAACCTCGCTCTATGATTTGAAGTTAAAATCCTCAAATATGGTAAAATAGTGACTTTTTCACGTTAATCAATTAGTTTGATATTACGTAAATATATTCATTTTTACCAATATTTCGATACTATTTCATGTAGTATCACAATATGTGATTTGGCCTTCAAATCTCAGAATGTCGCATAATATTGCATTTTAAGCAAGTTTTCTTGCATTTTGTTTCGAACGAAAAATCATCGAATTTAGCAATATTTTGACGTTTATTATCTCCTTTTCCTTTATGTGATTTAAACAAAATATCATCGAATTAGGCAATATTTTGCCGTTTTTTTACTTTATGTAAATTTTCAGTTTATTGTTATTAATTCATTAAATATACGATAAAAATGATGCAAACACATAATTGATTAGATAATAGCCTTAAATACTTCATTTTCAATCATCAATTTGTTTCTCGTTAAAATACTGAGTAAGATATTGAAAAGGGGAGAAGTTCGGTTTTTATTGCATATATCGACGTTTCAGCAGGATTAGAGCGGTTTTACGTGTACATCTTCCATCGGTAATATAAACGGAAAATCAGGAACATTTTAGTTATTTCTAATGAAAACACATTGAATTTTATCATTTTTATTGGAAACAACATTGTCATATGTCTTTCCTTGGATCTAAATAATACGAAACCTCTCTCTATGATTTAAAGTTAAAATCCTCAAATATGGTAAAATAGTGAATTTTCACGTTAATCATTTAGTTTGATATTACGTAAATATATTCATTTTTACCAATATTTCGACACTATTTCATGTAGTATCACAATATGTGAATTGGCCTTCAAATCTCAGAATGTCGCATAATATTGCATTTTAAGCAAGTTTTCTTGCATTTTGTTTCTTACGAAAAATCATCGAATTTAGCAATATTTTGACGTTTATTATCTCCTTTTCCTTTATGTGATTTAAACATAATATCATCGAATTAGGCAATATTTTGCCGTTTTTTCACGTTTTTGTGAATTTTCAGTTTATTGTTATTAATTCATTAAATATACGATAAAAATGATGCAAACACATAATTGATTAGATAATAACCTTAAATACTTCATTTTCAATCATCTATTTGTTTCTCGTTAAAATACTGAGTAAGATATTGAAAAGGGGAGAAGTTCGGTTTTTATTGCATATATCGACGTTTCAGCCGGATTAGAGCGGTTTTACGTGTATATCTTCCATCGGTAATATAAACGGAAAATCAGGAACATTTTAGTTAATTCTAATGAAAACATATTGGTTTTTATCATTTGTATTGGAAACAACATTGTCATATGTCTTTTCTTGGATCTAAATAATACGAAACCTCGCTCTATGATTTGAAGTTAAAATCATCAAATATGGTAAAATAGTGACTTTTTTCACGTTTTTCATGTAGTTTGATATTACGTAAATATATTCATTTTTACCATTATTTCGATACTATTTCATGTAGTATCACGATATGTCAGTTGGCCTTCAAATCTCAGAATTTCGCATAATATTGCATTTTAAGCAAGTTTTTTTGCATTTTGTTTCGTACGAAAAATCATCGAATTTAGCAATATTTTGACGTTTATTATCTCCTTTTCCTTTATGTGATTTTAACAAAATATCATCGAATTAGGCAATATTTTGCCGTTTTTCCACGTTTTTGTGAATTTTCAGTTTATTGTTATTAATTCATTAAATATACGATAAAAATGATGCAAACACATAATTGATTAGATAATACTCTTAAATACTTCATTTTCAATCATCTATTTGTTTCTCGTTAAAATACTGAGTAAGATATTGAAAAGGGGAGAAGTTCGGTTTTTATTGCATATATCGACGTTTCAGCCGGATTTGAGCGGTTTTACGTGTACATCTTCCATCGGTAATATAAACGGAAAATAAGGAATATTTTAGTTAATTCTAATGAAAACACATTGGTTTTTATCATTTGTATTGGAAACAACATTGTCATATGTCTTTTCTTGGATCTAAATAATACGAAACCTCGCTCTATGATTTGAAGTTAAAATCCTCAAATATGGTATAATAATGACTTTTTTCACGTTTTTAATGTAGTTTGATATTACGTAAATATATTCATTTTTACCAATATTTCGATACTATTTCATGTAGTATCACGATATGTGATTTGGCCCTCAAATCTTAGAATTTCGCATAATATTGCATTTTAAGCAAGTTTTCTTGCATTTTGTTTCGTACGAAAAATCATCGAATTTAGCAATATTTTTACGTTTATCATCCCCTTTTCCTTTATGTGATTTAAACAAAATATCATCGAATTAGGCAATATTTTGCCGTTTTTCCACGTTTTTGTGAATTTTCAGTTTATTGTTAATAATTCATTAAATATACGATAAAAATGATGCAAACACATAATTGATTAGAAATTAACCTTAAATACTTTATTTTCTATCAACCATTTGTTTCTCGTTAAAATACTGAGTAGGATATTGAAAAGGGGAGAAGTTCGGTTTTTATTGCATATATCGACGTTTCAGCAGGATTAGAGCGGTTTTACGTGTACATCTTCCATCGGTAATATAAACGGAAAATCAGGAACATTTTAGTTATTTCTAATGAAAACACTTTGATTTTTATAATTTTTATTGGAAACAACATTGTCATATGTCTTTTCTTGGATCTAAATATTACGAAACCTCGCTCTATGATTTGAAGTTAAAATCCTCAATTATGGTAAAATAGTGAATTTTCACGTTAATCATTTATTTTTGATATTAAGTAAATATATTCATTTTTACCAATATTTCGATACTATTTCATGTAGTATCACAATATGTGAATTGGCCTTCAATTCTCAGAATGTCGCATAATATTGCATTTTAAGCAAGTTTTCTTGCATTTTGTTTCATACGAAAAATCATCGAATTTAGCAATATTTTGACGTTTATTATCTCCTTTTCCTTTATGTGATTTAAACAAAATATCATCGAATTAGGCAATATTTTGCCGTTTTCTCACGTTTTTGTGAATTTTCAGTTTATTGTTATTAATTCATTAAATATACGATAAAAATGATGCAAACACATAATTGATTAGATAATAACCTTAAATACTTCATTTTCAATCATCTATTTGTTTCTCGTTAAAATACTGAGTAAGATATTGAAAAGGGGAGAAGTTCGGTTTTATTGCATATATCGACGTTTCAGCCGGATTAGAGCGGTTTTACGTGTACATCTTCCATCGGTAATATAAACGGAAAATCAGGAACATTTTAGTTAATTCTAATGAAAACACATTGGTTTTTATCATTTGTATTGGAAACAACATTGTCATATGTCTTTTCTTGGATCTAAATAATACGAAACCTCGCTCTATGATTTGAAGTTAAAATCCTCATATATGGTAAAATAGTGGCTTTTTTCACGTTTTTCATGTAGTTTGATATTACGTAAATATATTCATTTTTACCAATATTTCGATACTATTTCATGTAGTATCACGATATTTCAGTTGGCCTTCAAATCTCAGAATTTCGCATAATATTGCATTTTAAGCAAGTTTTTTTGCATTTTGTTTCGTACGAAAAATCATCGAATTTAGCAATATTTTGACGTTTATTATCTCCTTTTCCTTTATGTGATTTTAACAAAATATCATCGAATTAGGCAATATTTTGCCGTTTTTCCACGTTTTTGTGAATTTTCAGTTTATTGTTATTAATTCATTAAATATACGATAAAAATGATGCAAACACATAATTGTTTAGATAATAACCTTAAATACTTCATTTTCAATCATCTATTTGTTTCTCGTTAAAATACTGAGAAAGATATTGAAAAGGGGAGAAGTTCGGTTTTTATTGCATATATCGACGTTTCAGCCGGATTAGAGCGGTTTTACGTGTATTTGTTCCATTGGTAATATAAACGGAAAATCAGGAACATTTTAGTTAATTCTTATGAAAACCCATTGGTTTTTATCATTTGTATTGGAAACAACATTGTCATATGTCTTTTCTTGGATCTAAATAATACGAAATCTCGCTTTATGATTTAAAGTTAAAATCCTCAAATATGGTAAAATAGTGATTTTTTTCACGTTTTTCATGTAGTTTGATATTACGTAAATATATTCATTTTTACCAATATTTCGATACTATTTCATGTAGTGTCACGATATGTCAGTTGGCCTTCAAATCTCAGAATTTCGCATAATATTGCATTTTAAGCAAGTTTTTTTGCATTTTGTTTCGTACGAAAAATCATCGAATTTAGCAATATTTTGACGTTTATTATCTCCTTTTCCTTTATGTGATTTTAACAAAATATCATCGAATTAGGCAATATTTTGCCGTTTTTCCACGTTTTTGTGAATTTTCAGTTTATTGTTATTAATTCATTAAATATACGATAAAAATGATGCAAACACATAATTGATTAGATAATAACCTTAAATACTTCATTTTCAATCATCTATTGGTTTCTCGTTCAAATACTGAGTAAGATATTGAAAAGGGGAGAAGTTCGGTTTTTATTGCATATATCGACGTTTCAGCCGGATTAGAGCGGTTTTACGTGTACATCTTCCATCGGTAATATAAACGGAAAATCAGGAACATTTTAGTTAATTCCATTTTTTTTTATCATTTGTATTGGAAACAACATTGTCATAGGTCTTTTCATGGATCTAAATAATACGAAACCTCGCTCTATGATTTGAAGTTAAAATCCTCAAATATGGTAAAATTGGGACTTTTTTCACGTTTTTCATGTAGTTTGATATTACGTAAATATATTCATTTTTACCAATATTTCGATACTATTTCCTGTAGTATCACGATATGTCAGTTCGCCTTCAAATCTCAGAATTTCGCATAATATTGCATTTTAAGGAAGTTTTTTTGCATTTTGTTTCGTACGTAAAATCATCGAATATAGCAATATTTTTTCGTTTATCATCGCCTTTTCCTTTATGTGATTTAAACAAAATATCATCGAATTAGGCAATATTTTGCCGTTTTTTCACGTTTTTGTGAATTTTCAGTTTATTGTTATTAATTCATTAAATATAAGATAAAAATGATGCAAACACATAATTGATTAGATAATAACCTTAAATACTTCATTTTCAATCATCTATTTGTTTCTCGTTAAAATACTGAGTAAGATATTGAAAAGGGGAGAAGTTCGGTTTTTATTGCATATATCGACGTTTCAGCCGGATTAGAGCGGTTTTACGTAAACATCTTCCATCGGTAATATAAACGGAAAATCAGGAACATTTTAGTTATTTCTAATGAAAACACATTGATATTTATCATTTTTATTGGAAACAACATTGTCATATGTCTTTTCTTGGATCTAAATAATACGAAACCTCGCTCTATGATTTGAAGTTAAAATCCTCAAATATGGTAAAATAGTGACTTTTTCACGTTTTTCATGTAGTTTAATATTACGTAAATATATTCATTTTTACCAATATTTCGATACTATTTCATGTAGTATCACGATATGTCAGTTGGCCCTCAAATCTCAGAATTTCGCATAATATTGCATTTTAAGCAAGTTTTTTTGCATTTTGTTTCGTACGAAAAATCATCGAATTTAGCAATATTTTGACGTTTATTATCTCCTTTTCCTTTATGTGATTTTAACAAAATATCATCGAATTAGGCAATATTTTGCCGTTTTTCCACGTTTTTGTGAATTTTCAGTTTATTGTTATTAATTCATTAAATATACAATAAAAATGATGCAAACACATAATTGATTAGATAATAACCTTAAATACTTCATTTTCAATCATCTATTTGTTTCTCGTTAAAATACTGAGTAAGATATTGAAAAGGGGAGAAGTTCGGTTTTTATTGCATATATCGACGTTTCAGCCGGATTACAGCGGTTTTACGTGTACATCTTCCATCGGTAATATAAACGGAAAATCAGGAACATTTTAGTTAATTCTAATGAAAACACATTGGTTTTTATCATTTGTATTGGAAACAACATTGTCATATGTCTTTTCTTGGATCTAAATAATACGAAACCTCGCTCTTTGATTTGAAGTTAAAATCCTCAAATATGGTATAATAATGACTTTTTTCACGTTTTTAATGTAGTTTGATATTACGTAAATATATTCATTTTTACCAATATTTCGATACTATTTCATGTAGTATCACGATATGTGATTTGGCCTTCAAATCTTAGAATTTCGCATAATATTGCATTTTAAGCAAGTTTTCTTGCATTTTGTTTCGTACGAAAAATCATCAAATTTAGCAATATTTTTACGTTTATCATCCCCTTTTCTTTTATGTGATTTAAACAAAATATCATCGAATTAGGCAATATTATGCCGTTTTTCCAGGTTTTTGTGAATTTTCAGTTTATTGTTAATAATTCATTAAATATACGATAAAAATGATGCAAACACATAATTGATTAGAAATTAACCTTAAATACTTTATTTTCAATCAACCATTTGTTTCTCGTTAAAATACTGAGTAGGATATTGAAAAGGGGAGAAGTTCGGTTTTTATTGCATATATCGACGTTTCAGCAGGATTAGAGCGGTTTTACGTGTACATCTTCCATTGGTAATATAAACGGAAAATCAGGAACATTTTAGTTATTTCTAATGAAAACACATTGATTTTTATAATTTTTGTTGGAAACAACATTGTCATATGTCTTTTTTTGGATCTAAATAATACGAAACCTCGCTCTATGATTTGAAGTTAAAATCCTCAAATATGGTAAAATAGTGAATTTTCACGTTAATCATTTAGTTTGATATTACGTAAATATATTCATTTTTACCAATATTTCGATACTATTTCATGTAGTATCACAATATGTGAATTGGCCTTCAAATCTCAGAATGTCGCATAATATTGCATTTTAAGCAAGTTTTCTTGCATTTTGTTTCGTACGAAAAATCATCGAATTTAGCAATATTTTGACGTTTATTATCTCCTTTTCCTTTATGTGATTTAAACAAAATATCATCGAATTAGGCAATATTTTGCCGTTTTTTCACGTTTTTGTGAATTTTCTGTTTATTGTTATTAATTCATTAAATATACGATAAAAATGATGCAAACACATAATTGATTAGATAATAACCTTAAATACTTCATTTTCAATCATCTATTTGTTTCTCGTTAAAATACTGAGTAAGATATTGAAAAGGGGAGAAGTTCGGTTTTATTGCATATATCGACGTTTCAGCCGGATTAGAGCGGTTTTACGTGTACATCTTCCATCGGTAATATAAATGGAAAATCAGGAACATTTTAGTTAATTCTAATGAAAACACATTGGTTTTTATCATTTGTATTCGAAACAACATTGTCATATGTCTTTTCTTGGATCTAAATAATACGAAACCTCGCTCTATGATTTGAAGTTAAAATCCTCAAATATGGTAAAATAGTGAATTTTCACGTTTTTCATGTAGTTTGATATTACGTAAATATATTCATTTTTACCAATATTTCGATACTATTTCATGTAGTATCACGACATGTCAGTTGGCCTTCAAATCTCAGAATTTCGCATAATATTGCATTTTAAGCAAGTTTTTTTGCATTTTGTTTCGTACGAAAAATCATCGAATTTAGCAATATTTTGACGTTTATTATCTCCTTTTCCTTTATGTGATTTTAACAAAATATCATCGAATTAGGCAATATTTTGCCGTTTTTCCACGTTTTTGTGAATTTTCAGTTTATTGTTATTAATTCATTAAATATTCAATAAAAATGATGCAAACACATAATTGATTAGATAATAACCTTAAATACTTCATTTTCAATCATCTATTTGTTTCTCGTTAAAATACTGAGTAAGATATTGAAAAGGGGAGAAGTTCGGTTTTTATTGCATATATCGACGTTTCAGCCGGATTAGAGCGGTTTTACGTGTATATCTTCCATCGGTAATATAAACGGAAAATCAGGAACATTTTAGTTAATTCCATTGGTTTTTATCATTTGTATTGGAAACAACATTGTCATATGTCTTTTCTTGGATCTAAATAATACGAGACCTCGCTTTATGATTTGAAGTTAAAATCCTCAAATATGGTATAATAGTGACTTTTTTTACGTTTTTAATGTAGTTTGATATTTCGTAAATATATTCATTTTTACCAATATTTCGATACTATTTTATGTAGTATCACGATATGTGATTTGGCCTTCAAATCTTAGAATTTCGCATAATATTGCATTTTAAGCAAGTTTTCTTGCATTTTGTTTCGTACGAAAAATCATCGAATTTAGCAATATTTTTACGTTTATCATCCCCTTTTCCTTTATGTGATTTAAACAAAATATCATCGAATTAGGCAATATTTTACCGTTTTCCCACGTTTTTGTGAATTTTCAGTTTATTGTTAATAATTCATTAAATATACGATAAAAATGATGCAAACACATAATTGATTAGAAATTAACCTTAAATACTTTATTTTCAATCAACCATTTGTTTCTCGTTAAAATACTGAGTAGGATATTGAAAAGGGGAGAAGTTCGGTTTTTATTGCATATATCGACGTTTCAGCAGGATTAGAGCGGTTTTACGTGTACATCTTCCATTGGTAATATAAACGGAAAATCAGGAACATTTTAGTTATTTCTAATGAAAACACATTGATTTTTATAATTTTTGTTGGAAACAACATTGTCATATGTCTTTTTTTGGATCTAAATAATACGAAACCTCGCTCTATGATTTGAAGTTAAAATCCTCAAATATGGTAAAATAGTGAATTTTCACGTTAATCATTTAGTTTGATATTACGTAAATATATTCATTTTTACCAATATTTCGATACTATTTCATGTAGTATCACAATATGTGAATTGGCCTTCAAATCTCAGAATGTCGCATAATATTGCAGTTTAAGCAAGTTTTCTTGCATTTTGTTTCGTACGAAAAATCATCGAATTTAGCAATATTTTGACGTTTATTATCTCCTTTTCCTTTATGTGATTTAAACAAAATATCATCGAATTTGGCAATATTTTGCCGTTTTTTCACGTTTTTGTGAATTTTCTGTTTATTGTTATTAATTCATTAAATATACGATAAAAATGATGCAAACACATAATTGATTAGATAATAAACTTAAATACTTCATTTTCAATCATCTATTTGTTTCTCGTTAAAATACTGAGTAAGATATTGAAAAGGGGAGAAGTTCGGTTTTATTGCATATATCGACGTTTCAGCCGGATTAGAGCGGTTTTACGTGTACATCTTCCATCGGTAATATAAATGGAAAATCAGGAACATTTTAGTTAATTCTAATGAAAACACATTGGTTTTTATCATTTGTATTGGAAACAACATTGTCATATGTCTTTTCTTGTATCTAAATAATACGAAACCTCGCTCTATGATTAGAAGTTAAAATCCTCAAATATGGTAAAATAGTGACTTTTTTCACGTTTTTGATGTAGTTTGATATTACGTAAATATATTCATTTTTACCAATATTTCGATACTATTTCATGTAGTATCACGATATGTCAGTTGGCCTTCAAATCTCAGAATTTCGCATAATATTGCATTTTAAGCAAGTTTTCTTGCATTTTGTTTCGTACGAAAAATCATCGAATTTAGCAATATTTTTACGTTTATCATCTCCTTTTCCTTTATGTGATTTAAACAAAATATCATCGAATTAGGCAATATTTTACCGTTTTTTCACGTTTTTGTGAATTTTCAGTTTATTGTTATTAATTCATTAAATATACGATAAAAATGATGCAAACACATAATTGATTAGATAATAACCTTAAATACTTTATTTTCAATCATCTATTTGTTTCTTGTTAAAATACTGAGTAAGATATTGAAAAGGGGAGAAGTTGGGTTTTTATTGCATATATCGACGTTTCAGCCGGATTAGAGCTGTTTTACGTGTACATCTTCCATCGGTAATATAAACGGAAAATCGGGAACATTTTAGTTAATTCTAATGAAAACACATTGGTTTTTATCATTTGTATTGGAAACAACATTGTCATATGTCTTTTCTTGGATCTAAATAATACGAAACCTCGCTCTATGATTTGAAGTTAAAATCCTCAAATATGGTAAAATAGTGAATTTTCACGTTTTTCATGTAGTTTGATATTACGTAAATATATTCATTTTTACCAATATTTCGATACTATTTCATGTAGTATCACGACATGTCAGTTGGCCTTCAAATCTCAGAATTTCGCATAATATTGCATTTTAAGCAAGTTTTTTTGCATTTTGTTTCGTACGAAAAATCATCGAATTTAGCAATATTTTGACGTTTATTATCTCCTTTTCCTTTATGTGATTTTAACAAAATATCATCGAATTAGGCAATATTTTGCCGTTTTTCCACGTTTTTGTGAATTTTCAGTTTATTGTTATTAATTCATTAAATATACGATAAAAATGATGCAAACACATAATTGATTAGATAATAACCTTAAATACTTCATTTTCAATCATCTATTTGTTTCTCGTTAAAATACTGAGTAAGATATTGAAAAGGGGAGAAGTTCGGTTTTTATTGCATATATCGACGTTTCAGCCGGATTAGAGCGGTTTTACGTGTATATCTTCCATCGGTAATATAAACGGAAAATCAGGAACATTTTAGTTAATTCCATTGGTTTTTATCATTTGTATTGGAAACAACATTGTCATATGTCTTTTCTTGGATCTAAATAATACGAGACCTCGCTCTATGATTTGAAGTTAAAATCCTCAAATATGGTATAATAGTGACTTTTTTCACGTTTTTAATGTAGTTTGATATTACGTAAATATATTCATTTTTACAAATATTTCGATACTATTTCATGTAGTATCACGATATGTGATTTGGCCTTCAAATCTTAGAATTTCGCATAATATTTCATTTTAAGCAAGTTTTCTTGCATTTTGTTTCGTACGAAAAATCATCGAATTTAGCAATATTTTTACGTTTATCATCCCCTTTTCCTTTATGTGATTTAAACAAAATATCATCGAATTAGGCAATATTTTACCGTTTTTCCACGTTTTTGTGAATTTTCAGTTTATTATTAATAATTCATTAAATATACGATAAAAATGATGCAAACACATAATTGATTAGAAATTAACCTTAAATACTTCATTTTCAATCAACCATTTGTTTCTCGTTAAAATACTGAGTAGGATATTGAAAAGGGGAGAAGTTCGGTTTTTAATGCATATATCGACGTTTCAGCAGGATTAGAGCGGTTTTACGTGTACATCTTCCATCGGTAATATAAACGGAAAATCAGGAACATTTTAGTTATTACTAATGAAAACACATTGATTTTTATCATTTTTATTGGAAACAACATTGTCATATGTCTTTTCTTGGATCTAAATAAAACGAAACCTCGCTCTATGATTTGAAGTTAAAATCCTCAAATATGGTAAAATAGTGACTTTTTCACGTTAATCAATTAGTTTGATATTACGTAAATATATTCATTTTTACCAATATTTCGATACTATTTCATGTAGTATCACAATATGTGATTTGGCCTTCAAATCTCAGAATGTCGCATAATATTGCATTTTAAGCAAGTTTTCTTGCATTTTGTTTCGAACGAAAAATCATCGAATTTAGCAATATTTTGACGTTTATTATCTCCTTTTCCTTTATGTGATTTAAACAAAATATCATCGAATTAGGCAATATTTTGCCGTTTTTTTACTTTATGTAAATTTTCAGTTTATTGTTATTAATTCATTAAATATACGATAAAAATGATGCAAACACATAATTGATTAGATAATAGCCTTAAATACTTCATTTTCAATCATCAATTTGTTTCTCGTTAAAATACTGAGTAAGATATTGAAAAGGGGAGAAGTTCGGTTTTTATTGCATATATCGACGTTTCAGCAGGATTAGAGCGGTTTTACGTGTACATCTTCCATCGGTAATATAAACGGAAAATCAGGAACATTTTAGTTATTTCTAATGAAAACACATTGAATTTTATCATTTTTATTGGAAACAACATTGTCATATGTCTTTTCTTGGATCTAAATAATACGAAACCTCGCTCTATGATTTGAAGTTAAAATCCTCAAATATGGTAAAATAGTGACTTTTTCACGTTTTTCATGTAGTTTAATATTACGTAAATATATTCATTTTTACCAATATTTCGATACTATTTCATGTAGTATCACGATATGTCAGTTGGCCCTCAAATCTCAGAATTTCGCATAATATTGCATTTTAAGCAAGTTTTTTTGCATTTTGTTTCGTACGAAAAATCATCGAATTTAGCAATATTTTGACGTTTATTATCTCCTTTTCCTTTATGTGATTTTAACAAAATATCATCGAATTAGGCAATATTTTGCCGTTTTTCCACGTTTTTGTGAATTTTCAGTTTATTGTTATTAATTCATTAAATATACAATAAAAATGATGCAAACACATAATTGATTAGATAATAACCTTAAATACTTCATTTTCAATCATCTATTTGTTTCTCGTTAAAATACTGAGTAAGATATTGAAAAGGGGAGAAGTTCGGTTTTTATTGCATATATCGACGTTTCAGCCGGATTACAGCGGTTTTACGTGTACATCTTCCATCGGTAATATAAACGGAAAATCAGGAACATTTTAGTTAATTCTAATGAAAACACATTGGTTTTTATCATTTGTATTGGAAACAACATTGTCATATGTCTTTTCTTGGATCTAAATAATACGAAACCTCGCTCTTTGATTTGAAGTTAAAATCCTCAAATATGGTATAATAATGACTTTTTTCACGTTTTTAATGTAGTTTGATATTACGTAAATATATTCATTTTTACCAATATTTCGATACTATTTCATGTAGTATCACGATATGTGATTTGGCCTTCAAATCTTAGAATTTCGCATAATATTGCATTTTAAGCAAGTTTTCTTGCATTTTGTTTCGTACGAAAAATCATCAAATTTAGCAATATTTTTACGTTTATCATCCTATTTTCTTTTATGTGATTTAAACAAAATATCATCGAATTAGGCAATATTATGCCGTTTTTCCAGGTTTTTGTGAATTTTCAGTTTATTGTTAATAATTCATTAAATATACGATAAAAATGATGCAAACACATAATTGATTAGAAATTAACCTTAAATACTTTATTTTCAATCAACCATTTGTTTCTCGTTAAAATACTGAGTAGGATATTGAAAAGGGGAGAAGTTCGGTTTTTATTGCATATATCGACGTTTCAGCAGGATTAGAGCGGTTTTACGTGTACATCTTCCATTGGTAATATAAACGGAAAATCAGGAACATTTTAGTTATTTCTAATGAAAACACATTGATTTTTATAATTTTTGTTGGAAACAACATTGTCATATGTCTTTTTTTGGATCTAAATAATACGAAACCTCGCTCTATGATTTGAAGTTAAAATCCTCAAATATGGTAAAATAGTGAATTTTCACGTTAATCATTTAGTTTGATATTACGTAAATATATTCATTTTTACCAATATTTCGATACTATTTCATGTAGTATCACAATATGTGAATTGGCCTTCAAATCTCAGAATGTCGCATAATATTGCATTTTAAGCAAGTTTTCTTGCATTTTGTTTCGTACGAAAAATCATCGAATTTAGCAATATTTTGACGTTTATTATCTCCTTTTCCTTTATGTGATTTAAACAAAATATCATCGAATTAGGCAATATTTTGCCGTTTTTTCACGTTTTTGTGAATTTTCTGTTTATTGTTATTAATTCATTAAATATACGATAAAAATGATGCAAACACATAATTGATTAGATAATAACCTTAAATACTTCATTTTCAATCATCTATTTGTTTCTCGTTAAAATACTGAGTAAGATATTGAAAAGGGGAGAAGTTCGGTTTTATTGCATATATCGACGTTTCAGCCGGATTAGAGCGGTTTTACGTGTACATCTTCCATCGGTAATATAAATGGAAAATCAGGAACATTTTAGTTAATTCTAATGAAAACACATTGGTTTTTATCATTTGTATTGGAAACAACATTGTCATATGTCTTTTCTTGGATCTAAATAATACGAAACCTCGCTCTATGATTTGAAGTTAAAATCCTCAAATATGGTAAAATAGTGACTTTTTTCACGTTTTTGATGTAGTTTGATATTACGTAAATATATTCATTTTTACCAATATTTCGATACTATTTCATGTAGTATCACGATATGTCAGTTGGCCTTCAAATCTCAGAATTTCGCATAATATTGCATTTTAAGCAAGTTTTCTTGCATTTTGTTTCGTACGAAAAATCATCGAATTTAGCAATATTTTTACGTTTATCATCTCCTTTTCCTTTATGTGATTTAAACAAAATATCATCGAATTAGGCAATATTTTACCGTTTTTTCACGTTTTTGTGAATTTTCAGTTTATTGTTATTAATTCATTAAATATACGATAAAAATGATGCAAACACATAATTGATTAGATAATAACCTTAAATACTTTATTTTCAATCATCTATTTGTTTCTTGTTAAAATACTGAGTAAGATATTGAAAAGGGGAGAAGTTGGGTTTTTATTGCATATATCGACGTTTCAGCCGGATTAGAGCTGTTTTACGTGTACATCTTCCATCGGTAATATAAACGGAAAATCGGGAACATTTTAGTTAATTCTAATGAAAACACATTGGTTTTTATCATTTGTATTCGAAACAACATTGTCATATGTCTTTTCTTGGATCTAAATAATACGAAACCTCGCTCTATGATTTGAAGTTAAAATCCTCAAATATGGTAAAATAGTGAATTTTCACGTTTTTCATGTAGTTTGATATTACGTAAATATATTCATTTTTACCAATATTTCGATACTATTTCATGTAGTATCACGACATGTCAGTTGGCCTTCAAATCTCAGAATTTCGCATAATATTGCATTTTAAGCAAGTTTTTTTGCATTTTGTTTCGTACGAAAAATCATCGAATTTAGCAATATTTTGACGTTTATTATCTCCTTTTCCTTTATGTGATTTTAACAAAATATCATCGAATTAGGCAATATTTTGCCGTTTTTCCACGTTTTTGTGAATTTTCAGTTTATTGTTATTAATTCATTAAATATTCAATAAAAATGATGCAAACACATAATTGATTAGATAATAACCTTAAATACTTCATTTTCAATCATCTATTTGTTTCTCGTTAAAATACTGAGTAAGATATTGAAAAGGGGAGAAGTTCGGTTTTTATTGCATATATCGACGTTTCAGCCGGATTAGAGCGGTTTTACGTGTATATCTTCCATCGGTAATATAAACGGAAAATCAGGAACATTTTAGTTAATTCCATTGGTTTTTATCATTTGTATTGGAAACAACATTGTCATATGTCTTTTCTTGGATCTAAATAATACGAGACCTCGCTTTATGATTTGAAGTTAAAATCCTCAAATATGGTATAATAGTGACTTTTTTTACGTTTTTAATGTAGTTTGATATTTCGTAAATATATTCATTTTTACCAATATTTCGATACTATTTTATGTAGTATCACGATATGTGATTTGGCCTTCAAATCTTAGAATTTCGCATAATATTGCATTTTAAGCAAGTTTTCTTGCATTTTGTTTCGTACGAAAAATCATCGAATTTAGCAATATTTTTACGTTTATCATCCCCTTTTCCTTTATGTGATTTAAACAAAATATCATCGAATTAGGCAATATTTTACCGTTTTCCCACGTTTTTGTGAATTTTCAGTTTATTGTTAATAATTCATTAAATATACGATAAAAATGATGCAAACACATAATTGATTAGAAATTAACCTTAAATACTTTATTTTCAATCAACCATTTGTTTCTCGTTAAAATACTGAGTAGGATATTGAAAAGGGGAGAAGTTCGGTTTTTATTGCATATATCGACGTTTCAGCAGGATTAGAGCGGTTTTACGTGTACATCTTCCATTGGTAATATAAACGGAAAATCAGGAACATTTTAGTTATTTCTAATGAAAACACATTGATTTTTATAATTTTTGTTGGAAACAACATTGTCATATGTCTTTTTTTGGATCTAAATAATACGAAACCTCGCTCTATGATTTGAAGTTAAAATCCTCAAATATGGTAAAATAGTGAATTTTCACGTTAATCATTTAGTTTGATATTACGTAAATATATTCATTTTTACCAATATTTCGATACTATTTCATGTAGTATCACAATATGTGAATTGGCCTTCAAATCTCAGAATGTCGCATAATATTGCATTTTAAGCAAGTTTTCTTGCATTTTGTTTCGTACGAAAAATCATCGAATTTAGCAATATTTTGACGTTTATTATCTCCTTTTCCTTTATGTGATTTAAACAAAATATCATCGAATTAGGCAATATTTTGCCGTTTTTTCACGTTTTTGTGAATTTTCTGTTTATTGTTATTAATTCATTAAATATACGATAAAAATGATGCAAACACATAATTGATTAGATAATAAACTTAAATACTTCATTTTCAATCATCTATTTGTTTCTCGTTAAAATACTGAGTAAGATATTGAAAAGGGGAGAAGTTCGGTTTTATTGCATATATCGACGTTTCAGCCGGATTAGAGCGGTTTTACGTGTACATCTTCCATCGGTAATATAAATGGAAAATCAGGAACATTTTAGTTAATTCTAATGAAAACACATTGGTTTTTATCATTTGTATTGGAAACAACATTGTCATATGTCTTTTCTTGTATCTAAATAATACGAAACCTCGCTCTATGATTAGAAGTTAAAATCCTCAAATATGGTAAAATAGTGACTTTTTTCACGTTTTTGATGTAGTTTGATATTACGTAAATATATTCATTTTTACCAATATTTCGATACTATTTCATGTAGTATCACGATATGTCAGTTGGCCTTCAAATCTCAGAATTTCGCATAATATTGCATTTTAAGCAAGTTTTCTTGCATTTTGTTTCGTACGAAAAATCATCGAATTTAGCAATATTTTTACGTTTATCATCTCCTTTTCCTTTATGTGATTTAAACAAAATATCATCGAATTAGGCAATATTTTACCGTTTTTTCACGTTTTTGTGAATTTTCAGTTTATTGTTATTAATTCATTAAATATACGATAAAAATGATGCAAACACATAATTGATTAGATAATAACCTTAAATACTTTATTTTCAATCATCTATTTGTTTCTTGTTAAAATACTGAGTAAGATATTGAAAAGGGGAGAAGTTGGGTTTTTATTGCATATATCGACGTTTCAGCCGGATTAGAGCTGTTTTACGTGTACATCTTCCATCGGTAATATAAACGGAAAATCGGGAACATTTTAGTTAATTCTAATGAAAACACATTGGTTTTTATCATTTGTATTGGAAACAACATTGTCATATGTCTTTTCTTGGATCTAAATAATACGAAACCTCGCTCTATGATTTGAAGTTAAAATCCTCAAATATGGTAAAATAGTGAATTTTCACGTTTTTCATGTAGTTTGATATTACGTAAATATATTCATTTTTACCAATATTTCGATACTATTTCATGTAGTATCACGACATGTCAGTTGGCCTTCAAATCTCAGAATTTCGCATAATATTGCATTTTAAGCAAGTTTTTTTGCATTTTGTTTCGTACGAAAAATCATCGAATTTAGCAATATTTTGACGTTTATTATCTCCTTTTCCTTTATGTGATTTTAACAAAATATCATCGAATTAGGCAATATTTTGCCGTTTTTCCACGTTTTTGTGAATTTTCAGTTTATTGTTATTAATTCATTAAATATACGATAAAAATGATGCAAACACATAATTGATTAGATAATAACCTTAAATACTTCATTTTCAATCATCTATTTGTTTCTCGTTAAAATACTGAGTAAGATATTGAAAAGGGGAGAAGTTCGGTTTTTATTGCATATATCGACGTTTCAGCCGGATTAGAGCGGTTTTACGTGTATATCTTCCATCGGTAATATAAACGGAAAATCAGGAACATTTTAGTTAATTCCATTGGTTTTTATCATTTGTATTGGAAACAACATTGTCATATGTCTTTTCTTGGATCTAAATAATACGAGACCTCGCTCTATGATTTGAAGTTAAAATCCTCAAATATGGTATAATAGTGACTTTTTTCACGTTTTTAATGTAGTTTGATATTACGTAAATATATTCATTTTTACAAATATTTCGATACTATTTCATGTAGTATCACGATATGTGATTTGGCCTTCAAATCTTAGAATTTCGCATAATATTTCATTTTAAGCAAGTTTTCTTGCATTTTGTTTCGTACGAAAAATCATCGAATTTAGCAATATTTTTACGTTTATCATCCCCTTTTCCTTTATGTGATTTAAACAAAATATCATCGAATTAGGCAATATTTTACCGTTTTTCCACGTTTTTGTGAATTTTCAGTTTATTATTAATAATTCATTAAATATACGATAAAAATGATGCAAACACATAATTGATTAGAAATTAACCTTAAATACTTCATTTTCAATCAACCATTTGTTTCTCGTTAAAATACTGAGTAGGATATTGAAAAGGGGAGAAGTTCGGTTTTTAATGCATATATCGACGTTTCAGCAGGATTAGAGCGGTTTTACGTGTACATCTTCCATCGGTAATATAAACGGAAAATCAGGAACATTTTAGTTATTACTAATGAAAACACATTGATTTTTATCATTTTTATTGGAAACAACATTGTCATATGTCTTTTCTTGGATCTAAATAAAACGAAACCTCGCTCTATGATTTGAAGTTAAAATCCTCAAATATGGTAAAATAGTGACTTTTTCACGTTAATCAATTAGTTTGATATTACGTAAATATATTCATTTTTACCAATATTTCGATACTATTTCATGTAGTATCACAATATGTGATTTGGCCTTCAAATCTCAGAATGTCGCATAATATTGCATTTTAAGCAAGTTTTCTTGCATTTTGTTTCGAACGAAAAATCATCGAATTTAGCAATATTTTGACGTTTATTATCTCCTTTTCCTTTATGTGATTTAAACAAAATATCATCGAATTAGGCAATATTTTGCCGTTTTTTTACTTTATGTAAATTTTCAGTTTATTGTTATTAATTCATTAAATATACGATAAAAATGATGCAAACACATAATTGATTAGATAATAGCCTTAAATACTTCATTTTCAATCATCAATTTGTTTCTCGTTAAAATACTGAGTAAGATATTGAAAAGGGGAGAAGTTCGGTTTTTATTGCATATATCGACGTTTCAGCAGGATTAGAGCGGTTTTACGTGTACATCTTCCATCGGTAATATAAACGGAAAATCAGGAACATTTTAGTTATTTCTAATGAAAACACATTGAATTTTATCATTTTTATTGGAAACAACATTGTCATATGTCTTTCCTTGGATCTAAATAATACGAAACCTCTCTCTATGATTTAAAGTTAAAATCCTCAAATATGGTAAAATAGTGAATTTTCACGTTAATCATTTAGTTTGATATTACGTAAATATATTCATTTTTACCAATATTTCGACACTATTTCATGTAGTATCACAATATGTGAATTGGCCTTCAAATCTCAGAATGTCGCATAATATTGCATTTTAAGCAAGTTTTCTTGCATTTTGTTTCTTACGAAAAATCATCGAATTTAGCAATATTTTGACGTTTATTATCTCCTTTTCCTTTATGTGATTTAAACATAATATCATCGAATTAGGCAATATTTTGCCGTTTTTTCACGTTTTTGTGAATTTTCAGTTTATTGTTATTAATTCATTAAATATACGATAAAAATGATGCAAACACATAATTGATTAGATAATAACCTTAAATACTTCATTTTCAATCATCTATTTGTTTCTCGTTAAAATACTGAGTAAGATATTGAAAAGGGGAGAAGTTCGGTTTTTATTGCATATATCGACGTTTCAGCAGGATTAGAGCGGTTTTACGTGTACATCTTCCATCGGTAATATAAACGGAAAATCAGGAACATTTTAGTTATTACTAATGAAAACACATTGATTTTTATCATTTTTATTGGAAACAACATTGTCATATGTCTTTTCTTGGATCTAAATAAAACGAAACCTCGCTCTATGATTTGAAGTTAAAATCCTCAAATATGGTAAAATAGTGACTTTTTCACGTTAATCAATTAGTTTGATATTACGTAAATATATTCATTTTTACCAATATTTCGATACTATTTCATGTAGTATCACAATATGTGATTTGGCCTTCAAATCTCAGAATGTCGCATAATATTGCATTTTAAGCAAGTTTTCTTGCATTTTGTTTCGAACGAAAAATCATCGAATTTAGCAATATTTTGACGTTTATTATCTCCTTTTCCTTTATGTGATTTAAACAAAATATCATCGAATTAGGCAATATTTTGCCGTTTTTTTACTTTATGTAAATTTTCAGTTTATTGTTATTAATTCATTAAATATACGATAAAAATGATGCAAACACATAATTGATTAGATAATAGCCTTAAATACTTCATTTTCAATCATCAATTTGTTTCTCGTTAAAATACTGAGTAAGATATTGAAAAGGGGAGAAGTTCGGTTTTATTGCATATATCGACGTTTCAGCCGGATTAGAGCGGTTTTACGTGTACATCTTCCATCGGTAATATAAACGGAAAATCAGGAACATTTTAGTTAATTCTAATGAAAACACATTGGTTTTTATCATTTGTATTGGAAACAACATTGTCATATGTCTTTTCTTGGATCTAAATAATACGAAACCTCGCTCTATGATTTGAAGTTAAAATCCTCATATATGGTAAAATAGTGGCTTTTTCACGTTTTTCATGTAGTTTGATATTACGTAAATATATTCATTTTTACCAATATTTCGATACTATTTCATGTAGTATCACGATATGTCAGTTGGCCTTCAAATCTCAGAATTTCGCATAATATTGCATTTTAAGCAAGTTTTTTGCATTTTGTTTCGTACGAAAAATCATCGAATTTAGCAATATTTTGACGTTTATTATCTCCTTTTCCTTTATGTGATTTTAACAAAATATCATCGAATTAGGCAATATTTTGCCGTTTTTCCACGTTTTTGTGAATTTTCAGTTTATTGTTATTAATTCATTAAATATACGATAAAAATGATGCAAACACATAATTGATTAGATAATAACCTTAAATACTTCGTTTTCAATCATCTATTTGTTTCTCGTTAAAATACTGAGTAAGATATTGAAAAGGGGAGAAGTTCGGTTTTTATTGCATATATCGACGTTTCAGCCGGATTAGAGCGGTTTTACGTGTACATCTTCCATCGGTAATATAAACGGAAAATTAGGAACATTTTAGTTAATTCCATTGGTTTTTATCATTTGTATTGGAAACAACATTGTCATATGTCTTTTCTTGGATCTAAATAATACGAAACCTCGCTCTATGATTTGAAGTTAAAATCCTCAAATATGGTATAATAGTGACTTTTTCACGTTTTTAATGTAGTTTGATATTACGTAAATATATTCATTTTTACCAATATTTCGATACTATTTCATTTAGTATCACGATATGTGATTTGGCCTTCAAATCTTAGAATTTCGCATAATATTGCATTTTAAGCAAGTTTTCTTGCATTTTGTTTCGTACGAAAAATCTTCGAATTTAGCAATATTTTTACGTTTATCATCACCTTTTCCTCTATGTGATTTAAACAAAATATCATCGAATTAGGCAATATTTTGCCGTTTTTCCACGTTATTGTGAATTTTCAGTTTATTGTTAATAATTCATTAAATATACGATAAAAATGATGCAAACACATAATTGATTAGATAATAACCTTAAATACTTCATTTTCAATCATCTATTTGTTTCTCGTTAAAATACTGAGTAAGATATTGAAAAGGGGAGAAGTTCGGTTTTTATTGCATATATCGACGTTTCAGCCGGATTAGAGCGGTTTTACGTGTACATTTTCCATCGGTAATATAAACGGAAAATCAGGAACATTTTAGTTATTACTAATGAAAACACTTTGATTTTTATCATTTTTATTGGAAACAACATTGTCATATGTCTTTGCTTGGATCTAAATAAAACGAAACCTCGCTCTATGATTTGAAGTTAAAATCCTCAAATATGGTAAAATAGTGACTTTTTCACGTTAATCATTTAGTTTGATATTACGTAAATATATTCATTTTTACCAATATTTCGATACTATTTCATGTAGTATCACAATATGTGATTTGGCCTTCAAATCTCAGAATGTCGCATAATATTGCATTTTAAGAAAGTTTTCTTGCATTTTGTTTCGAACGAAAAATCATCGAATTTAGCAATATTTTGACGTTTATTATCTCCTTTTCCTTTATGTGATTTTAACAAAATATCATCGAATTAGGCAATATTTTGCCGTTTTTCCACGTTTTTGTGAATTTTCAGTTTATTGTTATTAATTCATTAAATATACGATAAAAATGATGCAAACACATAATTGATTAGATAATAACCTTAAATACTTCATTTTCAATCATCTATTTGTTTCTCGTTAAAATACTGAGTAAGATATTGAAAAGGGGAGAAGTTCGGTTTTATTGCATATATCGACGTTTCAGCCGGATTAGAGCGGTTTTACGTGTACATCTTCCATCGGTAATATAAACGGAAAATCAGGAACATTTTAGTTAATTCTAATGAAAACACATTGGTTTTTATCATTTGTATTGGAAACAACATTGTCATATGTCTTTTCTTGGATCTAAATAATACGAAACCTCGCTCTATGATTTGAAGTTAAAATCCTCATATATGGTAAAATAGTGGCTTTTTTCACGTTTTTCATGTAGTTTGATATTACGTAAATATATTCATTTTTACCAATATTTCGATACTATTTCATGTAGTATCACGATATGTCAGTTGGCCTTCAAATCTCAGAATTTCGCATAATATTGCATTTTAAGCAAGTTTTTTTGCATTTTGTTTCGTACGAAAAATCATCGAATTTAGCAATATTTTGACGTTTATTATCTCCTTTTCCTTTATGTGATTTTAACAAAATATCATCGAATTAGGCAATATTTTGCCGTTTTTCCACGTTTTTGTGAATTTTCAGTTTATTGTTATTAATTCATTAAATATACGATAAAAATGATGCAAACACATAATTGATTAGATAATAACCTTAAATACTTCGTTTTCAATCACCTATTTGTTTCTCGTTAAAATACTGAGTAAGATATTGAAAGGGGAGAAGTTCGGTTTTTATTGCATATATCGACGTTTCAGCCGGATTTGAGCGGTTTTACGTGTACATCTTCCATCGGTAATATAAACGGAAAATGAGGAACATTTTAGTTAATTCCATTGGTTTTTATCATTTGTATTGGAAACAACATTGTCATATGTCTTTTCTTGGATCTAAATAATACGAAACCTCGCTCTATGATTTGAAGTTAAAATCCTCAAATATGGAAAAATTGTGACTTTTTTCACGTTTTTCATGTAGTTTGATATTACGTAAATATATTAATTTTGACCAATATTTCGATACTATTTCATGTAGTATCACGATATGTGAGTTGGCCTTCAAATCTCAGAATTTCGCATAATATTGCATTTTAAGCAAGTTTTTTTTGCATTTTGTTTCGTACGAAAAATCATCGTATATAGCAATATTTTGACGTTTATTATCTCCTTTTCCTTTATGTGATTTAAACAAAATATCATCGAATTAGGCAATATTTTGCCGTTTTTCCACGTTTTTGTGAATTTTCAGTTTATTGTTGATAATTCATTAAATATACGATAAAAATGATGCAAACACATTATTGATTAGATAATAACCTTAAATACTTCTTTTTCAATCATCTATTTGTTTTTCGTTAAAATACTGAGTAAGATATTGAAAAGGGGAGAAGTTCGGGTTTTATTGCATATATCGACGTTTCAGCCGGATTAGAGCGGTTTTAAGTGTATATCTTCTATCGGTAATATAAACGGAAACTCAGGAACATTTTAGTTAATTCCATTGGTTTTTATCATTTGTATTGGTAACAACATTGTCATATGTCTTTTCTTGGATCTAAATAATACGAAACCTCGCTCTATGATTTGAAGTTAAAATCCTCAAATATGGTATAATAGTGACTTTTTTCACGTTTTTAATGTAGTTTGATATTACGTAAATATATTCATTTTTACCAATATTTCGATACTATTTCATGTAGTATCACGATATGTGATTTGGCCTTCAAATCTTAGAATTTCGCATAATATTGCATTTTAAGCAAGTTTTCTTGCATTTTGTTTCGTACGAAAAATCTTCGTATTTAGCAATATTTTTACGTTTATCATCACCTTTTCCTCTATGTGATTTAAACAAAATATCATCGAATTAGGCTATATTTTGCAGTTTTTCCACATTATTGTGAATTTTCAGTTTATTGTTAATAATTCATTAAATATACGATAAAAATGATGCAAACACATAATTGATTAGATAATAACCTTAAATACTTCATTTTCAATCATCTATTTGTTTCTCGTTAAAATACTGAGTAAGATATTGAAAAGGGGAGAAGTTCGGTTTTTATTGCATATATCGACGTTTCAGCCGGATTAGAGCGGTTTTACGTGTACATTTTCCATCGGTAATATAAACGGAAAATCAGGAACATTTTAGTTATTACTAATGAAAACACATTGATTTTTATCATTTTTATTGGAAACAACATTGTCATATGTCTTTCTTGGATCTACATAAAATGAAACCTCGCTCTATGATTTGAAGTTAAAATCCTCAAATATGGTAAAATAGTGACTTTTTCACGTTAATCATTTAGTTTGATATTACGTAAATATATTAATTTTTACCAATATTTCGATACTTTTTCATGTAGTATCACAATATGTGATTTGGCCTTCAAATCTCAGAATGTCGCATAATATTGCATTTTAAGCAAGTTTTCTTGCATTTTGTTTCGAACGAAAAATCATCGAATTTAGCAATATTTTGACGTTTATTATCTCCTTTTCCTCTATGTGATTTTAACAAAATATCATCGAATTAGGCAATATTTTGCCGTTTTTTCACGTTTTTGTGAATTTTCAGTTTATTGTTATTAATTCATTAAATATACGATAAAAATGATGCAAACACATAATTGATTAGATAATAACCTTAAATACTTCATTTTCAATCATCTATTTGTTTCTCGTTAAAATACTGAGTAAGATATTGAAAAGGGGAGAAGTTCGGTTTTTATTGCATATATCGACGTTTCAGCCGGATTAGAACGGTTTTACGTGTACATCTTCCATCGGTAATATAAATGGAAAATGAGGAACATTTTAGTTAATTCCATTGGTTTTTATCATTTGTATTGGAAACAACATTGTCATATGTCTTTTCTTGGATCTAAATAATACGAAACCTCGCTCTATGATTTGAAGTTAAAATCCTCAAATATGGTAAAATTGTGACTTTTTCACGTTTTTCATGTAGTTGGATATTACGTAAATATATTCATTTTTACCAATATTTCGATACTATTTCATGTAGTATCACGATATGTGAGTTGGCCTTCAAATCTCAGAATTTCGCATAATATTGCATTTTAAGCAAGTTTTTTTGCATTTTGTTTCGTACGAAAAATCTGCGTATATAGCAATATTTTGACGTTTATTATCTCCTTTTCCTTTATGTGATTTAAACAAAATATCATCGAATTAGGCAATATTTTGCCGTTTTTCCACGTTTTTGTGAATTTTCAGTTTATTGTTATTAATTCATTAAATATACGATAAAAATGATGCAAACACATAATTGATTAGATAATAACCTTAAATACTTCATTTTCAATCATCTATTTGTTTCTCGTTAAAATACTGACTAAGATATTGAAAAGGGGAGAAGTTCGGTTTTTATTGCATATATCGACGTTTCAGCCGGATTAGAGCAGTTTTACGTGTACATCTTCCATCGGTAATATAAACGGAAAATCAGGAACATTTTAGTTAATTCTAATGAAAACACATTGGTTTTTATCATTTGTATTGGAAACAACATTGTCATATGTCTTTTCTTGGATCTAAATAATACGAAACCTCGCTCTATGATTTGAAGTTAAAATCCTCAAATATGGTAAAATTGTGACTTTTTTCACGTTTTTCATGTAGTTTGATATTACGTAAATATATTCATTTTTACCAATATTTCGATACTATTTCATGTAGTATCACGATATGTCAGTTGGCCTTCAAATCTCAGAATTTCGCATAATATTGCATTTTAAGCAAGTTTTTTTGCATTTTGTATCGTACGAAAAATCATCGAATTTAGCAATATTTTGACGTTTATTATCTCCTTTTCCTCTATGTGATTTTAAAAAAATATCATCGAATTAGGCAATATTTTGCAGTTTTTTCACGTTTTTGTGAATTTTCAGTTTATTGTTATTAATTCATTAAATATACGATACAAATGATGCAAACACATAATTGATTAGATAATAACCTTAAATACTTCATTTTCAATCATCTATTTGTTTCTCGTTAAAATACTGAGTAGGATATTGAAAAGGGGAGAAGTTCGGTTTTTATTGCATATATCGACGTTTCAGCCGGATTAGAGCGGTTTTACGTGTATATCTTCCATCGGTAATATAAACGGAAAATCAGGAACATTTTAGTTAATTCTAATGAAAACACATTGGTTTTTATCATTTGTATTGGAAACAACATTGTCATATGTCTTTTCTTGGATCTAAATAATACGAAACCTCGCTTTATGATTTAAAGTGAAAATCCTCAAATATGGTAAAATAGTGACTTTTTTCACGTTTTTCATGTAGTTTGATATTACGTAAATATATTCATTTTTACCAATATTTCGATACTATTTCATGTAGTATCACGATATGTCAGTTGGCCTTCAAATCTCAGAATTTCGCATAATATTGCATTTTAAGCAAGTTTTTTTGCATTTTGTTTCGTACGAAAAATCATCGAATTTAGCAATATTTTGACGTTTATTATCTCCTTTTCCTTTATGTGATTTTAACAAAATATCATCGAATTAGGCAATATTTTGTTGTTTTTCCACGTTTTTGTGAATTTTCAGTTTATTGTTATTAATTCATTAAATATACGATAAAAATTATGCAAACACATAATTGATTAGATAATAACCTTAAATACTTCATTTTCAATCATCTATTTGTTTCTCGTTAAAATACTGAGTAAGATATTGAAAAGGGGAGAAGTTCGGTTTTTATTGCATATATCGACGTTTCAGCCGGATTAGAACGGTTTTACGTGTACATCTTCCATCGGTAATATAAATGGAAAATCAGGAACATTTTAGTTAATTCCATTTGTTTTTATCATTTGTATTGGAAACAACATTGTCATATGTCTTTTCTTGGATCTAAATAATACGAAACCTCGCTCTATGATTTGAAGTTAAAATCCTCAAATATGGTAAAATTGTGACTTTTTTCACGTTTTTCATGTAGTTTGATATTACGTAAATATATTCATTTTTACCAATATTTCGATACTATTTCATGTAGTATCACGATATGTGAGTTGGCCTTCAAATCTCAGAATTTCGCATAATATTGCATTTTAAGCAAGTTTTTTTGCATTTTGTTTCGTACGAAAAATCATCGTATATAGCAATATTTTGACGTTTATTATCTCCTTTTCCTTTATGTGATTTAAACAAAATATCATCGAATTAGGCAATATTTTGCCGTTTTTCCACGTTTTTGTGAATTTTTCAGTTTATTGTTATTAATTCATTAAATATACGATAAAAATGATGCAAACACATAATTGATTAGATAATAACCTTAAATACTTCATTTTCAATCATCTATTTATTTCTCGTTAAAATACTGAGTAAGATATTGAAAAGGGGAGAAGTTCGGTTTTTATTGCATATATCGACGTTTCAGCCGGATTAGTGCAGTTTTACGTGTACATCTTCCATCGGTAATATAAACGGAAAATCAGGAACATTTTAGTTAATTCTAATGAAAACACATTGGTTTCTATCATTTGTATTGGAAACAACATTGTCATATGTCTTTTCTTGGATCTAAATAATACGAAACCTCGCTCTATGATTTGAAGTTAAAATCCTCAAATATGGTAAAATTGTGACTTTTTTCACGTTTTTCATGTAGTTTGATATTACGTAAATATATTCATTTTTACCAATATTTCGATACTATTTCATGTAGTATCACGATATGTGAGTTGGCCTTCAAATCTCAGAATTTCGCATAATATTGCATTTTAAGCAAGTTTTTTTGCATTTTGTTTCGTACGAAAAATCATCGTATATAGCAATATTTTGACGTTTATTATCTCCTTTTCCTTTATGTGATTTAAACGAAATATCATCGAATTAGGCAATATTTTGCCGTTTTTCCACGTTTTTGTGAATTTTCAGTTTATTGTTATTAATTCATTAAATATACGATAAAAATGATGCAAACACATAATTGATTAGATAATAACCTTAAATACTTCATTTTCAATCATCTATTTGTTTCTCGTTAAAATACTGAGTAAGATATTGAAAAGGGGAGAAGTTCGGTTTTTATTGCATATATCGACGTTTCAGCCGGATTAGAGCAGTTTTACGTGTACATCTTCCATCGGTAATATAAACGGAAAATCAGGAACATTTTAGTTAATTCTAATGAAAACACATTGGTTTTTATCATTTGTATTGGAAACAACATTGTCATATGTCTTTTCTTGGATCTAAATAATACGAAACCTCGCTCTATGATTTGAAGTTAAAATCCTCAAATATGGTAAAATTGTGACTTTTTTCACGTTTTTCATGTAGTTTGATATTACGTAAATATATTCATTTTTACCAATATTTCGATACTATTTCATGTAGTATCACGATATGTGAGTTGGCCTTCAAATCTCAGAATTTCGCATAATATTGCATTTTAAGCAAGTTTTTTTGCATTTTGTTTCGTACGAAAAATCATCGTATATAGCAATATTTTGACGTTTATTATCTCCTTTTCCTTTATGTGATTTAAACAAAATATCATCGAATTAGGCAATATTTAGCCGTTTTTCCATGTTTTTGTGAATTTTCAGTTTATTGTTATTAATTCATTAAATATACGATAAAAACGATGCAAACACATAATTGATTAGATAATAACCTTAAATACTTCATTTTCAATCATCTATTTGTTTCTCGTTGAAATACTGAGTAGGATATTGAAAAGGGAAGAAGTTCGGTTTTTATTGCATATATCGACGTTTCAGCCGGATTAGAGCAGTTTTACGTGTACATCTTCCATCGGTAATATAAACGGAAAATCAGGAACATTTTAGTTAATTCTAATGAAAACACATTGGTTTTTATCATTTGTATTGGAAACAACATTGTCATATGTCTTTTCTTGGATCTAAATAATACGAAACCTCGCTTTATGATTTGAAGTTAAAATCCTCAAATATGGTAAAATAGTGACTTTTTTCACGTTTTTCATGTAGTTTGATATTACGTAAATATATTCATTTTTACCAATATTTCGATACTATTTCATGTAGTATCACGATATGTGAGTTGGCCTTCAAATCTCAGAATTTCGCATAATATTGCATTTTAAGCAAGTTTTTTTGCATTTTGTTTCGTACGAAAAATCATCGTATATAGCAATATTTTGACGTTTATTATCTCCTTTTCCTTTATGTGATTTAAACAAAATATCATCGAATTAGGCAATATTTAGCCGTTTTTCCATGTTTTTGTGAATTTTCAGTTTATTGTTATTAATTCATTAAATATACTATAAAAACGATGCAAACACATAATTGATTAGATAATAACCTTAAATACTTCATTTTCAATCATCTATTTGTTTCTCGTTAAAATACTGAGTAGGATATTGAAAAGGGGAGAAGTTCGGTTTTTATTGCATATATCGACGTTTCAGCCGGATTAGAGCAGTTTTACGTGTACATCTTCCATCGGTAATATAAACGGAAAATCAGGAACATTTTAGTTAATTCTAATGAAAACACATTGGTTTTTATCATTTGTATTGGAAACAACATTGTCATATGTCTTTTCTTGGATCTAAATAATACGAAACCTCGCTTTATGATTTAAAGTTAAAATCCTCAAATATGCTAAAATAGTGACTTTTTTCACGTTTTTCATGTAGTTTGATATTACGTAAATATATTCATTTTTACCAATATTTCGATACTATTTCATGTAGTATCACGATATGTCAGTTGGCCTTCAAATCTCAGAATTTCGCATAATATTGCATTTTAAGCAAGTTTTCTTGCATTTTGTTTCGTACGAAAAATCATCGAATTTAGCAATATTTTGACGTTTATTATCTCCTTTTCCTTTTTGTGATTTTAATAAAATATCATCGAATTAGGCAATATTTTGCCGTTTTTCCACGTTTTTGTTAATTTTCAGTTTATTGTTATTAATTCATTAAAATATACGAGAAAAATGATGCAAACACATAATTGATTAGATAATAACCTTAAATACTTCATTTCAATCATCTATTTGTTTCTCGTTAAAATACTGAGTAAGATATTGAAAAGGGGAGAAGTTCGGTTTTTATTGCATATATCTACGTTTCAGCCGGATTAGAGCGGTTTTACGTGTACATCTTCCATCGGTAATATAAACGGAAAATCAGGAACATTTTAGTTAATTCTAATGAAAACACATTGGTTTTTATCATTTGTATTGGAAACAACATTGTCATATGTCTTTTCTTGGATCTAAATAATACGAAACCTCGCACTATGATTTGAAGTTAAAATCCTCAAATATGGTATAATAATGACTTTTTTCACGTTTTTAATGTAGTTTGATATTACGTAAATATATTCATTTTTACCAATATTTCGATACTATTTCATGTAGTATCACGATATGTCAGTTGGCCTTCAAATCTCAGAATTTCGCATAATATTGCATTTTAAGCAAGTTTTCTTGCATTTTGTTTCGTACGAAAAATCATCGAATTTAGCAATATTTTTACGTTTATCATCCCCTTTTCCTTTATGTGATTTAAACAAAATATCATCGAATTAGGCAATATTTTGCCGTTTTTCCACGTTTTTTTGAATTTTCAGTTTATTGTTAATAATTCATTAAATATACGATAAAAATGATGCAAACACATAATTGATTAGAAATTAACCTTAAATACTTCATTTTCAATCAACCATTTGTTTCTCGTTAAAATACTGAGTAGGATATTGAAAAGGGGAGAAGTTCGGTTTTTATTGCATATATCGACGTTTCAGCAGGATTAGAGCGGTTTTACGTGTACATCTTCCATCGGTAATATAAACGGAAAATCAGGAACATTTTAGTTATTACTAATGAAAACACATTGATTTTTATCATTTTTATTGGAAACAACATTGTCATATGTCTTTTCTTGGATCTAAATAAAACGAAACCTCGCTCTATGATTTGAAGTTAAAATCCTCAAATATGGTAAAATAGTGACTTTTTCACGTTAATCATTTAGTTTGATATTACGTAAATATATTCATTTTTACCAATATTTCGATACTATTTCATGTAGTATCCAAATATGTGATTTGGCCTTCAATTCTCAGAATTTCGCATAATATTGCATTTTAAGCAAGTTTTCTTGCATTTTGTTTCGTACGAAAAATCATCGAATTTAGCAATATTTTTACGTTTATCATCCCCTTTTCCTTTATGTGATTTAAACAAAATATCATCGAATTAGGCAATATTTTGCCGTTTTTCCACGTTTTTTTGAATTTTCAGTTTATTGTTAATAATTCATTAAATATACGATAAAAATGATGCAAACACATAATTGATTAGAAATTAACCTTAAATACTTCATTTTCAATCAACCATTTGTTTCTCGTTAAAATACTGAGTAGGATATTGAAAAGGGGAGAAGTTCGGTTTTTATTGCATATATCGACGTTTCAGCAGGATTAGAGCGGTTTTACGTGTACATCTTCCATCGGTAATATAAACGGAAAATCAGGAACATTTTAGTTATTACTAATGAAAACACATTGATTTTTATCATTTTTATTGGAAACAACATTGTCATATGTCTTTTCTTGGATATAAATAAAACGAAACCTCGCTCTATGATTTGAAGTTAAAATCCTCAAATATGGTAAAATAGTGACTTTTTCACGTTAATCATTTAGTTTGATATTACGTAAATATATTCATTTTTACCAATATTTCGATACTATTTCATGTAGTATCCAAATATGTGATTTGGCCTTCAAATCTCAGAATGTCGCATAATATTGCATTTTAAGCAAGTTTTCTTGCATTTTGTTTCGAACGAAAAATCATCGAATTTAGCAATATTTTGACGTTTATTATCTCCTTTTCCTTTATGTGATATAAACAAAATATCATCGAATTAGGCAATATTTTGCCGTTTTTTAACGTTTTTGTGAATTTTCAGTTTATTGTTATTAATTCATTAAATATACGATAAAAATGATGCAAACACATAATTCATTAGATAATAACCTTAAATACTTCATTTTCAATCATCTATTTGTTTCTCGTTAAAATACTGAGTAAGATATTGAAAAGGGGAGAAGTTCGGTTTTTATTGCATATATCGACGTTTCAGCCGGATTAGAGCGGTTTTACGTGTACATCTTCCATCGGTAATATAAACGGAAAATCAGGAACATTTTAGTTAATTCCATTGGTTTTTATCATTTGTATTGGAAACAACATTGTCATATGTCTTTTCTTGGATCTAAATAATACGAAACCTCGCTGTATGATTTGAAGTTAAAATCCTCAAATATGGTAAAATAGTGACTTTTTCACGTTTTTAATGTAGTTTGATATTACGTAAATATATTCATTTTTACCAATATTTCGATAATAGTTCATGTAGTATCACGATATGTGATTTGGCCATCAAATCTTAGAATTTCGCTTAATATTGCATTTTAAGCAAGTTTTCTTGCATTTTGTTTCGTACGAAAAATCATCGAATTTAGCAATATTTTTACGTTTATCATCCCCTTTTCCTTTATGTGATTTAAACAAAATATCATCGAATTAGGCAATATTTTGCCGTTTTTCCACGTTTTTTTGAATTTTCAGTTTATTGTTAATAATTCATTAAATATACGATAACAATGATGCAAACACATAATTGATTAGAAATTAACCTTAAATACTTCATTTTCAATCAACCATTTGTTTCTCGTTAAAATACTGAGTAGGATATTGAAAAGGGGAGAAGTTCGGTTTTTATTGCATATATCGACGTTTCTGCAGGATTAGAGCGGTTTTACGTTTACATCTTCCATCGGTAATATAAACGGAAAATCAGGAACATTTTAGTTAATTCCATTGGTTTTTATCATTTGTATTGGAAACAACATTGTCATATGTCTTTTCTTGGATCTAAATAATACGAAACCTCGCTCTATGATTTGAAGTTAAAATCCTCAAATATGGTAAAATAGTGACTTTTTTCACGTTTTTCATTTAGTTTGATATTAGGTAAATATATTCATTTTTACCAATATTTCGATTCTATTTCATGTTTTATCACGATATGTCAGTTGGCCTTCAAATCTCAGAATTTCGCATAATATTGCATTTTAAGCAAGTTTTTTTGCATTTTGTTTCGTACGAAAAATCATCGAATTTAGCAATATTTTGACGTTTATTATCTCCTTTTCCTTTATGTGATTTTAACAAAATATCATCGAATTAGGCAATATTTAGCCGTTTTTCCACGTTTTTTATGAATTTTCAGTTTATTGTTATTAATTCATTAAATATACGATAAAAATTATGCAAACACATAATTGCTTAGATAATAACCTTAAATACTTCATTTTCAATCATCTATTTGTTTCTCGTTAAAATACTGAGTAAGATATTGAAAAGGGGAGAAGTTCGGTTTTTATTGCATATATCGACGTTTCAGCCGGATTAGAGCAGTTTTATGTGTACATCTTCCATCGGTAATATAAACGGAAAATCAGGAACATTTTAGTTATTTCTAATGAAAACACATTGATTTTTATCATTTTTATTAAAAAACAACATTGTCATATGTCTTTTCTTGGATCTAAATAATACGAAACCTCGCTCTTGGATTTGATGTTAAAATCCTCAAATATGGTAAAATAGTGAATTTTCACGTTAATCATTTAGTTTGAAATTACGTAAATATATTCATTTTTACCAATATTTCGATACTATACCATGTAGTATCACAATATGTGAATTGGCCTTCAAATCTCAGAATGTCGCATAATATTGCATTTTAAGCAAGTTTTCTTGCATTTTGTTTCATACGAAAAATCATCGAATTTAGCAATATTTTGACGTTTATTATCTCCTTTTCCTTTATGTGATTTAAACAAAATATCATCGAATTAGGCAATATTTTGCCGTTTTTATACGTTTTTGTGAATTTTCAGTTTATTGTTATTAATTCATTAAATATACGATAAAAATGATGCAAACACATAATTGATTAGATAATATCCTTAAATACTTCATTTTCAATCATCTATTTGTTTCTCGTTAAAATACTGAGTAAGATATTGAAAAGGGGAGAAGTTCGGTATTATTGCATATATCGACGTTTCAGCCGGATTAGAGCGGTTTTACGTGTACATCTTCCATTGGTAACATAAACGGAAAATCAGGAACATTTTAGTTAATTCCATTGGTTTTTATCATTTGTATTGGAAACAACATTGTCATATGTCTTTTCTTGGATCTAAATAATACAAAACCTCGCTCTATGATTTGAAGTTAAAATCCTCAAATATGGTAAAATAGTGACTTTTTTCACGTTTTTAATGTAGTTTGATATTACGTAAATATTTTCATTTTTACCAATATTTCGATAATATTTCATGTAGTATCACGATATGTGATTTGGCCATCAAATCTTAGAATTTCGCTTAATATTGCATTTTAAGCAAGTTTTTTTGCGTTTTGTTTCGTACGAAAAATCATCGAATTAAGCAATATTTTTACGTTTATCATCCCCTTTTCCTTTATGTGATTTAAACAAAATATCATCGAATTAGGCAATATTTTGCCGTTTTTCCACGTTTTTTTTATTGTTAATAATTCATTAAATATACGATAAAAATGATGCAAACACATAATTGATTAGAAATTAACCTTAAATACTTCATTTTCAATCAACCATTTGTTTCTCGTTAAAATACTGAGTAAGATATTGAAAAGGGGAGAAGTTCGGTTTTTATTGCATATATCGACGTTTCAGCCGGATTAGAGCGGTTTTACGTGTACATCTTCCATCGGTAATATAAACGGAAAATCAGGAACATTTTAGTTATTACTAATGAAAACACATTGATTTTTATCATTTTTATTGGAAACAACATTGTCATATGTCTTTTCTTGGATCTAAATAAAACGAAACCTCGCTCTATGATTTGAAGTTAAAATCCTCAAATATGGTAAAATAGTGACTTTTTCACGTTAATCATTTAGTTTGATATTACGTAAATATATTCATTTTTACCAATATTTCGATACTATTTCATGTAGTATCACAATATGTGATTTGGCCTTCAAATCTCAGAATGTCGCATAATTTTGCATTTTAAGCAAGTTTTCTTGCATTTTGTTTCGAACGAAAAATCATCGAATTTAGCAATATTTTGACGTTTATTATCTCCTTTTCCTTTATGTGATTTAAACAAAATATCATCGAATTAGGCAATATTTTGCCGTTTTTTAACGTTTTTGTGAATTTTCAGTTTATTGTTATTAATTCATTAAATATACGATAAAAATGATGCAAACACATAATTCATTAGATAATAACCTTAAATACTTCATTTTCAATCATCTATTTGTTTCTCGTTAAAATACTGAGTAAGATATTGAAAAGGGGAGAAGTTCGGTTTTTATTGCATATATCGACGTTTCAGCCGGATTAGAGCGGTTTTACGTGTACATCTTCCATCGGTAATATAAACGGAAAATCAGGAACATTTTAGTTAATTCCATTGGTTTTTATCATTTGTATTGGAAACAACATTGTCATATGTCTTTTCTTGGATCTAAATAATACGAAACCTCGCTGTATGATTTGAAGTTAAAATCCTCAAATATGGTAAAATAGTGACTTTTTTCGCGTTTTTAATGTAGTTTGATATTACGTAAATATATTCATTTTTACCAATATTTCGATAATATTTCATGTAGTATCACGATATGTGATTTGGTCATCAAATCTTAGAATTTCGCTTAATATTGCATTTTAAGCAAGTTTTCTTGCATTTTGTTTCGTACGAAAAATCATCGAATATAGCAATATTTTTACGTTTATCATCCCCTTTTCTTTTAAGTGATTTAAACAAAATATCATCGAATTAGGCAATATTTTGCCGTTTTTCCACGTTTTTTTGAATTTTCAGTTTATTGTTAATAATTCATTAAATATACGATAAAAATGATGCAAACACATAATTGATTAGAAATTAACCTTAAATACTTCATTTTCAATCAACCATTTGTTTCTCGTTAAAATACTGAGTAGGATATTGAAAAGGGGAGAAGTTCGGTTTTTATTGCATATATCGACGTTTCAGCAGGATTAGAGCGGTTTTACGTGTACATCTTCCATCGGTAATATAAATGGAAAATCAGGAACATTTTAGTTATTACTAATGAAAACACATTGATTTTTATCAATTTTATTGGAAACAACATTGTCATATGTCTTTTCTTGGATCTAAATAAAACGAAACCTCGCTCTATGATTTGAAGTTAAAATCCTCAAATATGGTAAAATAGTGACTTTTTCACGTTTTTCATTTAGTTTGATATTACGTAAATATATTCATTTTTACCAATATTTCGATACTATTTCATGTTTTATCACGATATGTCAGTTGGCCTTCAAATCTCAGAATTTCGCATAATATTGCATTTTAAGCAAGTTTTTTTGCATTTTGTTTCGTACGAAAAATCATCGAATTTAGCAATATTTCGCCGTTTATTATCTGCTTTTCCTTTAAGTGATTTAAACAAAATATCATCGAATTAGGCAATATTTTGCCGTTTTTTCACGTTTTTGTGAAATTTCAGTTTATTGTTATTAATTCATTAAATATACGATAAAAATGATGCAAACACATAATTGATTAGATAATAACCTTAAATACTTCATTTTCAATCATCTATTTGTTTCTCGTTAAAATACTGAGTAAGATATTGAAAAGGGGAGAAGTTCGGTTTTTATTGCATATATCGACGTTTCAGCCGGATTAGAGCGGTTTTACGTGTACATCTTCCATCGGTAATATAAACGGAAAATCAGGAACATTTTAGTTAATTCCATTGGTTTTTATCATTTGTATTGGAAACAACATTGTCATATGTCTTTTGTTGGATCTAAATAATACGAAACCTCGCTTTATGATTTAAAGTTAAAATCCTCAAATATGGTAAAATAGTGACTTTTTTCACGTTTTTCATGTAGTTTGATATTACGTAAATATATTCATTTTTACCAATATTTCGATACTATTTCATGTAGTATCACGATATGTCAGTTGGCCTTCAAATCTCAGAATTTCGCATAATATTGCATTTTAAGCAAGTTTTTTTGCATTTTGTTTCCTACGAAAAATCATCGAATTTAGCAATATTTTGACGTTTATTATCTCCTTTTCCTTTATGTGATTTTAACAAAATATCATCGAATTAGGCAATATTTTGCCGTTTTTCCACGTTTTTTATGAATTTTCAGTTTATTGTTATTAATTCATTAAATATACGATAAAAATTATGCAAACACATAATTGCTTAGATAATAACCTTAAATACTTCATTTTCAATCATCTATTTGTTTCTCGTTAAAATACTGAGTAAGATATTGAAAAGGGGAGAAGTTCGGTTTTTATTACATATATCGACGTTTCAGCCGGATTAGAGCAGTTTTATGTGTACATCTTCCATCGGTAATATAAACGGAAAATCAGGAACATTTTAGTTATTTCTAATGAAAACACATTGATTTTTATCATTTTTATTGGAAACAACATTGTCATATGTCTTTTCTTGGATCTAAATAATACGAAACCTCGCTCTATGATTTGAAGTTAAAATCCTCAAATATGGTAAAATAGTGAATTTTCACGTTAATCATTTAGTTTGATATTACGTAAATATATTCATTTTTACCAATATTTCGATACTATATCATGTAGTATCACAATATGTGAATTGGCCTTCAAATCTCAGAATGTCGCATAATATTGCATTTTAAGCAAGTTTTCTTGCATTTTGTTTCATACGAAAAATCATCGAATTTAGCAATATTTTGACGTTTATTATCTCCTTTTCCTTTATGTGATTTAAACAAAATATCATCGAATTAGGCAATATTTTGCCGTTTTTATACGTTTTTGTGAATTTTCAGTTTATTGTTATTAATTCATTAAATATACGATAAAAATGATGCAAACACATAATTGATTACATAATATCCTTAAATACTTCCTTTTCAATCATCTATTTGTTTCTCGTTAAAATACTGAGTAAGATATTGAAAAGGGGAGAAGTTCGGTTGTATTGCATATATCGACGTTTCAGCCGGATTAGAGCGGTTTTACGTGTACATCTTCCATCGGTAATATAAACGGAAAATCAGGAACATTTCAGTTAATTCCATTGGTTTTTATCATTTGTATTGGAAACAACATTGTCATATGTCTTTTCTTGGATCTAAATAATACGAAACCTCGTTTTATGACTTGAAGTTAAAATCCTCAAATATGGTATAATAGTGACTTTTTTCACGTTTTTTATGTAGTTTGATATTACGTAAATATATTCATTTTTACCAATATTTCGATAATATTTCATGTAGTATCACGATATGTGATTTGGCCATCAAATCTTAGAATTTCGCTTAATATTGCATTTTAAGCAAGTTTTCTTGCATTTTGTTTCGTACGAAAAATCATCGAATTTAGCAATATTTTTACGTTTATCATCCCCTTTTCCTTTATGTGATTTAAACAAAATATCATCGAATTAGGCAATATTTTGCCGTTTTTCCACGTTTTTTTGAATTTTCAGTTTATTGTTAATAATTTATTAAATATACGATAAAAATGATGCAAACACATAATTGATTAGAAATTAACCTTAAATACTTCATTTTCAATCAACCATTTGTTTCTCGTTAAAATACCGAGTAGGATATTGAAAAGGGGAGAAGTTCGGTTTTTATTGCATATATCGACGTTTCAGCAGGATTAGAGCGGTTTTACGTGTACATCTTCCATCGGTAATATAAACGGAAAATCAGGAACATTTTAGTTATTACTAATGAAAACACATTGATTTTTATCATTTTTATTGGAAACAACATTGTCATATGTCTTTTCTTGGATCTAAATAAAACGAAACCTCGCTCTATGATTTGAAGTTAAAATCCTCAAATATGGTAAAATAGTGACTTTTTCACGTTAATCATTTTGTTTGATATTACGTAAATATATTCATTTTTACCAATATTTCGATACTATTTCATGTAGTATCACAATATGTGATTTGGCCTTCAAATCTCAGAATGTCGCATAATATTGCATTTTAAGCAAGTTTTCTTGCATTTTGTTTCGAACGAAAAATCATCGAATTTAGCAATATTTTGACGTTTATTATCTCCTTTTCCTTTATGTGATTTAAACAAAATATCATCGAATTAGGCAATATTTTGCCGTTTTTTAACGTTTTTGTGAATTTTCAGTTGATTGTTATTAATTCATTAAATATACGATAAAAATGATGCAAACACATAATTCATTAGATAATAACCTTAAATACTTCATTTTCAATCATCTATTTGTTTCTCGTTAAAATACTGAGTAAGATATTGAAAAGGGGAGAAGTTCGGTTTTTATTGCATATATCGACGTTTCAGCCGGATTTGAGCGGTTTTACGTGTACATCTTTCATCGGTAACATAAACGGAAAATCAGGAACATTTTAGTTAATTCCATTGGTTTTTATCATTTGTATTGGAAACAACATTGTCATATGTCTTTTCTTGGATCTAAATAATACGAAACCTCGCTCTATGATTTGAAGTTAAAATCCTCAAATATGGTAAAATAGTGACTTTTTTCACGTTTTTAATGTAGTTTGATATTACGTAAATATTTTCATTTTTACCAATATTTCGATAATATTTCATGTAGTATCACGATATGTGATTTGGCCATCAAATCTTAGAATTTCGCTTAATATTGCATTTTAAGCAAGTTTTTTTGCATTTTGTTTCGTACGCAAAATCATCGAATTTAGCAATATTTTTACGTTTATCATCCCCTTTTCCTTTATGTGATTTAAACAAAATATCATCGAATTAGGCAATATTTTGCCGTTTTTCCACGTTTTTTTGAATTTTCAGTTTATTGTTAATAATTCATTAAATATACGATAAAAATGATGCAAACACATAATTGATTAGAAATTAACCTTAAATACTTCATTTTCAATCAACCATTTGTTTCTCGTTAAAATACTGAGTAGGATATTGAAAAGGGGAGAAGTTCGGTTTTTATTGCATATATCGACGTTTCAGCAGGATTAGAGCGGTTTTACGTGTATATCTTCCATCGGTAATATAAACGGAAAATCAGGAACATTTTAGTTATTACTAATGAAAACACATTGATTTTTATCATTTTTATTGGAAACAACATTGTCATATGTCTTTTCTTGGATCTAAATAAAACGAAACCTCGCTCTATGATTTGAAGTTAAAATCCTGAAATATGGTAAAATAGTGACTTTTTCACGTTAATCATTTTGTTTGATATTACGTAAATATATTCATTTTTACCAATATTTCGATACTATTTCATGTAGTATCACAATATGTGATTTGGCCTTCAAATCTCAGAATGTCGCATAATATTGCATTTTAAGCAAGTTTTCTTGCATTTTGTTTCGAACGAAAAATCATCGAATTTAGCAATATTTTGACGTTTATTATCTCCTTTTCCTTTATGTGATTTAAACAAAATATCATCGAATTAGGCAATATTTTGCCGTTTTTTAACGTTTTTGTGAATTTTCAGTTTATTGTTATTAATTCATTAAATATACGATAAAAATGATGCAAACACATAATTCATTAGATAATAACCTTAAATACTTCATTTTCAATCATCTATTTGTTTCTCGTTAAAATACTGAGTAAAATATTGAAAAGGGGAGAAGTTCGGTTTTTATTGCATATATCGACGTTTCAGCCGGATTAGAGCGGTTTTACGTGTACATCTTCCATCGGTAATATAAACGGAAAATCAGGAACATTTTAGTTAATTCCATTGGTTTTTATCATTTGTATTGGAAACAACATTGTCATATGTCTTTTCTTGGATCTAAATAATACGAAACCTCGCTGTATGATTTGAAGATAAAATCCTCAAATATGGTAAAATAGTGACTTTTTTCACGTTTTTAATGTAGTTTGATATTACGTAAATATATTAATTTTTACCAATATTTCGATAATATTTCATGTAGTATCACGATATGTGATTTGGTCATCAAATCTTAGAATTTCGCTTAATATTGCATTTTAAGCAAGTTTTCTTGCATTTTGCTTCGTACATAAAATCATCGAATTTAGCAATATTTTTACGTTTATCATCCCCTTTTCCTTTATGTGATTTAAACAAAATATCATCGAATTAGGCAATATTTTGCCGTTTTTCCACGTTTTTTTGAATTTTCAGTTTATTGTTAATAATTCATTAAATATACGATAAAAATGATGCAAACACATAATTGATTAGAAATTAACCTTAAATACTTCATTTTCAATCAACCATTTGTTTCTCGTTAAAATACTGAGTAGGATATTGAAAAGGGGAGAAGTTCGGTTTTTATTGCATATATCGACGTTTCAGCAGGATTAGAGCGGTTTTACGTGTACATCTTCCATCGGTAATATAAACGGAAAATCAGGAACATTTTAGTTATTACTAATGAAAACACATTGATTTTTATCATTTTTATTGGAAACAACATTGTCATATGTCTTTTCTTGGATCTAAATAAAACGAAACCTCGCTCTATGATTTGAAGTTAAAATCCTCAAATATGGTAAAATAGTGACTTTTTCACGTTAATCATTAATTTGATATTACGTAAATATATTCATTTTTACCAATATTTCGATACTATTTCATGTAGTATCACAATATGTGATTTGGCCTTCAAATCTCAGAATGTCGCATAATATTGCATTTTAAGCAAGTTTTCTTGCATTTTGTTTCGAACGAAAAATCATCGAATTTAGCAATATTTTGACGTTTATTATCTCCTTTTCCTTTATGTGATTTAAACAAAATATCATCGAATTAGGCAATATTTTGCCGTTTTTTAACGTTTTTGTGAATTTTCAGTTGATTGTTATTAATTCATTAAATATACGATAAAAATGATGCAAACACATAATTCATTAGATAATAACCTTAAATACTTCATTTTCAATCATCTATTTGTTTCTCGTTAAAATACTGAGTAAGATATTGAAAAGGGGAGAAGTTCGGTTTTTATTGCATATATCGACGTTTCAGCCGGATTTGAGCGGTTTTACGTGTACATCTTCCATCGGTAACATAAACGGAAAATCAGGAACATTTTAGTTAATTCCATTGGTTTTTATCATTTGTATTGGAAACAACATTGTCATATGTCTTTTCTTGGATCTAAATAATACGAAATCTCGCTCTATGATTTGAAGTTAAAATCCTCAAATATGGTAAAATAGTGACTTTTTTCACGTTTTTAATGTAGTTTGATATTACGTAAATATTTTCATTTTTACCAATATTTCGATAATATTTCATGTAGTATCACGATATGTGATTTGGCCATCAAATCTTAGAATTTCGCTTAATATTGCATTTTAAGCAAGTTTTTTTGCATTTTGTTTCGTACGCAAAATCATCGAATTTAGCAATATTTTTACGTTTATCATCCCCTTTTCCTTTATGTGATTTAAACAAAATATCATCGAATTAGGCAATATTTTGCCGTTTTTCCACGTTTTTTTGAATTTTCAGTTTATTGTTAATAATTCATTAAATATACGATAAAAATGATGCAAACACATAATTGATTAGAAATTAACCTTAAATACTTCATTTTCAATCAACCATTTGTTTCTCGTTAAAATACTGAGAAGGATATTGAAAAGGGGAGAAGTTCGGTTTTTATTGCATATATCGACGTTTCAGCAGGATTAGAGCGGTTTTACGTGTATATCTTCCATCGGTAATATAAACGGAAAATCAGGAACATTTTAGTTATTACTAATGAAAACACATTGATTTTTATCATTTTTATTGGAAACAACATTGTCATATGTCTTTTCTTGGATCTAAATAAAACGAAACCTCGCTCTATGATTTGAAGTTAAAATCCTGAAATATGGTAAAATAGTGACTTTTTCACGTTAATCATTTTGTTTGATATTACGTAAATATATTCATTTTTACCAATATTTCGATACTATTTCATGTAGTATCACAATATGTGATTTGGCCTTCAAATCTCAGAATGTCGCATAATATTGCATTTTAAGCAAGTTTTCTTGCATTTTGTTTCGAACGAAAAATCATCGAATTTAGCAATATTTTGACGTTTATTATCTCCTTTTCCTTTATGTGATTTAAACAAAATATCATCGAATTAGGCAATATTTTGCCGTTTTTTAACGTTTTTGTGAATTTTCAGTTTATTGTTATTAATTCATTAAATATACGATAAAAATGATGCAAACACATAATTCATTAGATAATAACCTTAAATACTTCATTTTCAATCATCTATTTGTTTCTCGTTAAAATACTGAGTAAAATATTGAAAAGGGGAGAAGTTCGGTTTTTATTGCATATATCGACGTTTCAGCCGGATTAGAGCGGTTTTACGTGTACATCTTCCATCGGTAATATAAACGGAAAATCAGGAACATTTTAGTTAATTCCATTGGTTTTTATCATTTGTATTGGAAACAACATTGTCATATGTCTTTTCTTGGATCTAAATAATACGAAACCTCGCTGTATGATTTGAAGTTAAAATCCTCAAATATGGTAAAATAGTGACTTTTTTCACGTTTTTAATGTAGTTTGATATTACGTAAATATATTAATTTTTACCAATATTTCGATAATATTTCATGTAGTATCACGATATGTGATTTGGTCATCAAATCTTAGAATTTCGCTTAATATTGCATTTTAAGCAAGTTTTCTTGCATTTTGCTTCGTACATAAAATCATCGAATTTAGCAATATTTTTACGTTTATCATCCCCTTTTCCTTTATGTGATTTAAACAAAATATCATCGAATTAGGCAATATTTTGCCGTTTTTCCACGTTTTTTTGAATTTTCAGTTTATTGTTAATAATTCATTAAATATACGATAAAAATGATGCAAACACATAATTGATTAGAAATTAACCTTAAATACTTCATTTTCAATCAACCATTTGTTTCTCGTTAAAATACTGAGTAGGATATTGAAAAGGGGAGAAGTTCGGTTTTTATTGCATATATCGACGTTTCAGCAGGATTAGAGCGGTTTTACGTGTACATCTTCCATCGGTAATATAAACGGAAAATCAGGAACATTTTAGTTATTACTAATGAAAACACATTGATTTTTATCATTTTTATTGGAAACAACATTGTCATATGTCTTTTCTTGGATCTAAATAAAACGAAACCTCGCTCTATGATTTGAAGTTAAAATCCTCAAATATGGTAAAATAGTGACTTTTTCACGTTAATCATTAATTTGATATTACGTAAATATATTCATTTTTACCAATATTTCGATACTATTTCATGTAGTATCACAATATGTGATTTGGCCTTCAAATCTCAGAATGTCGCATAATATTGCATTTTAAGCAAGTTTTCTTGCATTTTGTTTCGAACGAAAAATCATCGAATTTAGCAATATTTTGACGTTTATTATCTCCTTTTCCTTTATGTGATTTAAACAAAATATCATCGAATTAGGCAATATTTTGCCGTTTTTTAACGTTTTTGTGAATTTTCAGTTTATTGTTATTAATTCATTAAATATACGATAAAAATGATGCAAACACATAATTCATTAGATAATAACCTTAAATACTTCATTTTCAATCATCTATTTGTTTCTCGTTAAAATACTGAGTAAGATATTGAAAAGGGGAGAAGTTCGGTTTTTATTGCATATATCGACGTTTCAGCCGGATTAGAGCGGTTTTACGTGTACATCTTCCATCGGTAATATAAATGGAAAATCAGGAACATTTTAGGTAATTCCATTGGTTTTTATCATTTGTATTGGAAACAACATTGTCATATGTCTTTTCTTGGATCTAAATAATACGAAACCTCGCTCTATGATTTGAAGTTAAAATCCTCAAATATGGTAAAATAGTGACTTTTTTCACGTTTTTCATGTAGTTTGATATTACGTAAATATATTCATTTTTACCAATATTTCGATACTATTTCATGTTTTATCACGATATGTCAGTTGGCCTTCAAATCTCAGAATTTCGCATAATATTGCATTTTAAGCAAGTTTTTTTGCATTTTGTTTCGTACGAAAAATCATCGAATTTAGCAATATTTCGCCGTTTATTATCTGCTTTTCCTTTAAGTGATTTAAACAAAATATCATCGAATTAGGCAATATTTTGCCGTTTTTTCACGTTTTTGTTAATTTTCAGTTTATTGTTATTAATTCATTAAATATACGATAAAAATGGTGCAAATACATAATTGATTAGATAATAACCTTAAATACTTCATTTTCAATCATCTATTTGTTTCTCGTTAAAATACTGAGTAAGATATTGAAAAGGGGAGAAGTTCGGTTTTTATTGCATATATCGACGTTTCAGCCGGATTAGAGCAGTTTTACGTGTACATCTTCCATCGGTAATATAAACGGAAAATCAGGAACATTTTAGTTAATTCTAATGAAAACACATTGGTTTTTATCATTTGTATTGGAAACAACATTGTCATATGTCTTTTCTTGGATCTAAATAATACGAAACCTCGCTTTATGATTTAAAGTTAAAATCCTCAAATATGGTAAAATAGTGACTTTTTCCACGTTTTTCATGTAGTTTGATATTACGTAAATATATTCATTTTTACCAATATTTCGATACTATTTCATGTAGTATCACGATATGTCAGTTGGCCTTCAAATCTCAGAATTTCGCATAATATTGCATTTTAAGCAAGTTTTTTTGCATTTTGTTTCGTACGAAAAATCATCGAATTTAGCAATATTTTGACGTTTATTATCTCCTTTTCCTTTATGTGATTTTAACAAAATATCATCGAATTAGGCAATATTTTGCCGTTTTTCCACGTTTTTTATGAATTTTCAGTTTATTGTTATTAATTCATTAAATATACGATAAAAATTATGCAAACACATAATTGCTTAGATAATAACCTTAAATACTTCATTTTCAATCATCTATTTGTTTCTCGTTAAAATACTGAGTAAGATATTGAAAAGGAGAGAAGTTCGGTTTTTATTGCATATATCGACGTTTCAGCCGGATTAGAGCAGTTTTACGTGTACATCTTCCATCGGTAATATAAACGGAAAATCAGGAACATTTTAGTTATTTCTAATGAAAACACATTGATTTTTATCATTTTTATTGGAAACAACATTGTCATATGTCTTTTCTTGGATCTAAATAATACGAAACCTCGCTCTATGATTTGAAGTTAAAATCCTCAAATATGGTAAAATAGTGAATTTTCACGTGAATCATTTAGTTTGATATTACGTAAATATATTCTTTTTCACCAATATTTCGATACTATTTCATGTAGTATCACAATATGTGAATTGGCCTTCAAATCTCAGAATGTCGCATAATATTGCATTTTAAGCAAGTTTTCTTGCATTTTGTTTCATACGAAAAATCATCGAATTTAGCAATATTTTGACGTTTATTATCTCCTTTTCCTTTATGTGATTTAAACAAAATATCATCGAATTAGGCAATATTTTGCCGTTTTTATACGTTTTTGTGAATTTTCAGTTTATTGTTATTAATTCATTAAATATACGATAAAAATGAAGCAAACACATAATTGATTAGATAATATCCTTAAATACTTCATTTTCAATCATCTATTTGTTTCTCGTTAAAATACTGAGTAAGATATTGAAAAGGGGAGAAGTTCGGTTTTATTGCATATATCGACGTTTCAGCCGGATTAGAGCGGTTTTACGTGTACATCTTCCATCGGTAATATAAACGGAAAATCAGGAACATTTTAGTTAATTCCATTGGTTTTTATCATTTGTATTGGAAACAACATTGTCATATGTCTTTTCTTGGATCTAAATAATACGAAACCTCGCTGTATGATTTGAAGTTAAAATCCTCAAATATGGTAAAATAGTGACTTTTTTCACGTTTTTAATGTAGTTTGATATTACGTAAATATATTCATTTTTACCAATATTTCGATAATATTTCATGTAGTATCACGATATGTGATTTGGTCATCAAATCTTAGAATTTCGCTTAAAATTGCGTTTTAAGCAAGTTTTCTTGCATTTTGTTTCGTACGAAAAATCATCGAATTTAGCAATATTTTTACGTTAATCATCCCCTTTTCCTTTATGTGATTTAAACAAAATATCATCGAATTAGGCAATATTTTGCCGTTTTTCCACGTTTTTTTGAATTTTCAGTTTATTGTTAATAATTCATTAAATATACGATAAAAATGATGCAAACACATAATTGATTAGAAATTAACCTTAAATACTTCATTTTCAATCAACCATTTGTTTCTCGTTAAAATACTGAGTAGGATATTGAAAAGGGGAGAAGTTCGGTTTTTATTGCATATATCGACGTTTCAGCAGGATTAGAGCGGTTTTACGTGTACATCTTCCATCGGTAATATAAACGGAAAATCAGGAACATTTTAGTTATTACTAATGAAAACACATTGATTTTTATCATTTTTATTGGAAACAACATTGTCATATGTCTTTTCTTGGATCTAAATAAAACGAAACCTCGCTCTATGATTTGAAGTTAAAATCCTCAAATATGGTAAAATAGTGACTTTTTCACGTTAATCATTTAGTTTGATATTACGTAAATATATTCATTTTTCCAATATTTCGATACTATTTCATGTAGTATCACAATATGTGATTTGGCCTTCAAATCTCAGAATGTCGCATAATATTGCATTTTAAGAAAGTTTTCTTGCATTTTGTTTCGAACGAAAAATCATCGAATTTAGCAATATTTTGACGTTTATTATCTCCTTTTCCTTTATGTGATTTAAACAAAATATCATTGAATTAGGCAATATTTTGCCGTTTTTTAACGTTTTTGTGAATTTTCAGTTTATTGTTATTAATTCATTAAATATACGATAAAAATGATGCAAACACATAATTCATTAGATAATAACCTTAAATACTTCATTTTCAATCATCTATTTGTTTCTCGTTAAAATACTGAGTAAGATATTGAAAAGGGGAGAAGTTCGGTTTTTATTGCATATATCGACGTTTCAGCCGGATTAGAGCGGTTTTACGTGTACATCTTCCATCGGTAATATAAATGGAAAATCAGGAACATTTTAGGTAATTCCATTGGTTTTTATCATTTGTATTGGAAACAACATTGTCATATGTCTTTTCTTGGATCTAAATAATACGAAACCTCGCTCTATGATTTGAAGTTAAAATCCTCAAATATGGTAAAATAGTGACTTTTTTCACGTTTTTCATGTAGTTTGATATTACGTAAATATATTCATTTTTACCAATATTTCGATACTATTTCATGTTTTATCACGATATGTCAGTTGGCCTTCAAATCTCAGAATTTCGCATAATATTGCATTTTAAGCAAGTTTTTTTGCATTTTGTTTCGTACGAAAAATCATCGAATTTAGCAATATTTCGCCGTTTATTATCTGCTTTTCCTTTAAGTGATTTAAACAAAATATCATCGAATTAGGCAATATTTTGCCGTTTTTTCACGTTTTTGTTAATTTTCAGTTTATTGTTATTAATTCATTAAATATACGATAAAAATGGTGCAAATACATAATTGATTAGATAATAACCTTAAATACTTCATTTTCAATCATCTATTTGTTTCTCGTTAAAATACTGAGTAAGATATTGAAAAGGGGAGAAGTTCGGTTTTTATTGCATATATCGACGTTTCAGCCGGATTAGAGCAGTTTTACGTGTACATCTTCCATCGGTAATATAAACGGAAAATCAGGAACATTTTAGTTAATTCTAATGAAAACACATTGGTTTTTATCATTTGTATTGGAAACAACATTGTCATATGTCTTTTCTTGGATCTAAATAATACGAAACCTCGCTTTATGATTTAAAGTTAAAATCCTCAAATATGGTAAAATAGTGACTTTTTCCACGTTTTTCATGTAGTTTGATATTACGTAAATATATTCATTTTTACCAATATTTCGATACTATTTCATGTAGTATCACGATATGTCAGTTGGCCTTCAAATCTCAGAATTTCGCATAATATTGCATTTTAAGCAAGTTTTTTTGCATTTTGTTTCGTACGAAAAATCATCGAATTTAGCAATATTTTGACGTTTATTATCTCCTTTTCCTTTATGTGATTTTAACAAAATATCATCGAATTAGGCAATATTTTGCCGTTTTTCCACGTTTTTTATGAATTTTCAGTTTATTGTTATTAATTCATTAAATATACGATAAAAATTATGCAAACACATAATTGCTTAGATAATAACCTTAAATACTTCATTTTCAATCATCTATTTGTTTCTCGTTAAAATACTGAGTAAGATATTGAAAAGGAGAGAAGTTCGGTTTTTATTGCATATATCGACGTTTCAGCCGGATTAGAGCAGTTTTACGTGTACATCTTCCATCGGTAATATAAACGGAAAATCAGGAACATTTTAGTTATTTCTAATGAAAACACATTGATTTTTATCATTTTTATTGGAAACAACATTGTCATATGTCTTTTCTTGGATCTAAATAATACGAAACCTCGCTCTATGATTTGAAGTTAAAATCCTCAAATATGGTAAAATAGTGAATTTTCACGTGAATCATTTAGTTTGATATTACGTAAATATATTCTTTTTCACCAATATTTCGATACTATTTCATGTAGTATCACAATATGTGAATTGGCCTTCAAATCTCAGAATGTCGCATAATATTGCATTTTAAGCAAGTTTTCTTGCATTTTGTTTCATACGAAAAATCATCGAATTTAGCAATATTTTGACGTTTATTATCTCCTTTTCCTTTATGTGATTTAAACAAAATATCATCGAATTAGGCAATATTTTGCCGTTTTTATACGTTTTTGTGAATTTTCAGTTTATTGTTATTAATTCATTAAATATACGATAAAAATGAAGCAAACACATAATTGATTAGATAATATCCTTAAATACTTCATTTTCAATCATCTATTTGTTTCTCGTTAAAATACTGAGTAAGATATTGAAAAGGGGAGAAGTTCGGTTTTATTGCATATATCGACGTTTCAGCCGGATTAGAGCGGTTTTACGTGTACATCTTCCATCGGTAATATAAACGGAAAATCAGGAACATTTTAGTTAATTCCATTGGTTTTTATCATTTGTATTGGAAACAACATTGTCATATGTCTTTTCTTGGATCTAAATAATACGAAACCTCGCTGTATGATTTGAAGTTAAAATCCTCAAATATGGTAAAATAGTGACTTTTTTCACGTTTTTAATGTAGTTTGATATTACGTAAATATATTCATTTTTACCAATATTTCGATAATATTTCATGTAGTATCACGATATGTGATTTGGTCATCAAATCTTAGAATTTCGCTTAAAATTGCGTTTTAAGCAAGTTTTCTTGCATTTTGTTTCGTACGAAAAATCATCGAATTTAGCAATATTTTTACGTTAATCATCCCCTTTTCCTTTATGTGATTTAAACAAAATATCATCGAATTAGGCAATATTTTGCCGTTTTTCCACGTTTTTTTGAATTTTCAGTTTATTGTTAATAATTCATTAAATATACGATAAAAATGATGCAAACACATAATTGATTAGAAATTAACCTTAAATACTTCATTTTCAATCAACCATTTGTTTCTCGTTAAAATACTGAGTAGGATATTGAAAAGGGGAGAAGTTCGGTTTTTATTGCATATATCGACGTTTCAGCAGGATTAGAGCGGTTTTACGTGTACATCTTCCATCGGTAATATAAACGGAAAATCAGGAACATTTTAGTTATTACTAATGAAAACACATTGATTTTTATCATTTTTATTGGAAACAACATTGTCATATGTCTTTTCTTGGATCTAAATAAAACGAAACCTCGCTCTATGATTTGAAGTTAAAATCCTCAAATATGGTAAAATAGTGACTTTTTCACGTTAATCATTTAGTTTGATATTACGTAAATATATTCATTTTTCCAATATTTCGATACTATTTCATGTAGTATCACAATATGTGATTTGGCCTTCAAATCTCAGAATGTCGCATAATATTGCATTTTAAGAAAGTTTTCTTGCATTTTGTTTCGAACGAAAAATCATCGAATTTAGCAATATTTTGACGTTTATTATCTCCTTTTCCTTTATGTGATTTAAACAAAATATCATTGAATTAGGCAATATTTTGCCGTTTTTTAACGTTTTTGTGAATTTTCAGTTTATTGTTATTAATTCATTAAATATACGATAAAAATGATGCAAACACATAATTCATTAGATAATAACCTTAAATACTTCATTTTCAATCATCTATTTGTTTCTCGTTAAAATACTGAGTAAGATATTGAAAAGGGGAGAAGTTCGGTTTTTATTGCATATATCGACGTTTCAGCCGGATTAGAGCGGTTTGCTATCCTCTTCTTATTCCTATTACTATCTCCTTCGGTGGTTATAATAGGAGCTGCCTCGTATGGGCCAATAGGCCTGCTGCGGTTCTCATTACTGCTATCCCCTACACCTGACTTTCCTCCTCAGCTCTCTCTTGCCTATTTAATGCCTGTCCCTACCTGTCCTCATCACAATCGACTTGAGAATGGTCCAGGAAGGACCGAAACGTCGTCGTCACTTCAATTTCTAGTGTGTGGTCTGGTCAACATACTTCAGCCACGTTATTGTGACTCATCGCCTGCGAAAACAAAATATCATCGAATGAGGCAATATTTTGCCGTTTTTCCACGTTTTTTTGAATTTTCAGTTTATTGTTAATAATTCATTAAATATACGATAAAAATGATGCAAACACATAATTGATTAGAAATTAACCTTAAATACTTCATTTTCAATCAACCATTTGTTTCTCGTTATAATACTGAGTAGGATATTGAAAAGGGGAGAAGTTCGGTTTTTATTGCATATATCGACGTTTCAGCAGGATTAGAGCGGTTTTACGTGTTCATCTTCCATCGGTAATATAAACGGAAAATCAGGAACATTTTAGTTATTACTAATGAAAACACATTGATTTTTATCATTTTTATTGGAAACAACATTGTCATATGTCTTTTCTTGGATCTAAATAAAACGAAACCTCGCTCTATGATCTGAAGTTAAAATCCTCAAATATGGTAAAATAGTGACTTTTTCACGTTAATCATTTAGTTTGATATTACGTAAATATATTCATTTTTACCAATATTTCGATACTATTTCATGTAGTATCACAATATGTGATTTGGCCTTCAAATCTCAGAATGTCGCATAATATTGCATTTTAAGCAAGTTTTCTTGCATTTTGTTTCGAACGAAGAATCATCGAATTTAGCAATATTTTGACGTTTATTATCTCCTTTTCCTTTATGTGATTTAAACAAAATATCATCGAATTAGGCAATATTTTGCCGTTTTTTAACGTTTTTGTGAATTTTCAGTTTATTGTTATTAATTCATTAAATATACGATAAAAATTATGCAAACACATAATTGATTAGATAATAACCTTAAATACTTCATTTTCAATCATCTATTTGTTTCTCGTTAAAATACTGAGTAAGATATTGAAAAGGGGAGAAGTTCGGTTTTTATTGCATATATCGACGTTTCAGCCGGATTAGAGCGGTTTTAAGTGTACATCTTCCATCGGTAATATAAACGGAAAATCAGGAACATTTTAGTTAATTCCATTGGTTTTTATCATTTGTATTGGAAACAACATTGTCATATGTGTTTTCTTGGATCTAAATAATACGAAACCGCGTTTTATGACTTGAAGTTAAAATCCTGAAATATGGTATAATAGTGACTTTTTCACGTTAATCATTTAGTTTGATATTACGTAAATATATTCATTTTTACCAATATTTCGATACTATTTCATGTAGTATCACGATATTTCAGTTGGCCTTCAAATCTCAGAATTTCGCATAATATTGCATTTTAAGCAAGTTTTTTTGCATTTTGTTTCGTACGAAAAATCATCGAATTTAGCAATATTTTGACGTTTATTATCTCCTTTTCCTTTATGTGATTTTAACAAAATATCATCGAATTAGGCAATATTTTGCCGTTTTTCCACGTTTTTGTGAATTTTCAGTTTATTGTTATTAATTCATTAAATATACGATAAAAATGATGCAAACACATAATTGTTTAGATAATAACCTTAAATACTTCATTTTCAATCATCTATTTGTTTCTCGTTAAAATACTGAGTAAGATATTGAAAAGGGGAGAAGTTCGGTTTTTATTGCATATATCGACGTTTCAGCCGGATTAGAGCGGTTTTACGTGTATTTGTTCCATTGGTAATATAAACGGAAAATCAGGAACATTTTAGTTAATTCTTATGAAAACCCATTGGTTTTTATCATTTGTATTGGAAACAACATTGTCATATGTCTTTTCTTGGATCTAAATAATACGAAATCTCGCTTTATGATTTAAAGTTAAAATCCTCAAATATGGTAAAATAGTGATTTTTTTCACGTTTTTCATGTAGTTTGATATTACGTAAATATATTCATTTTTACCAATATTTCGATACTATTTCATGTAGTGTCCTGATATGTCAGTTGGCCTTCAAATCTCAGAATTTCGCATAATATTGCATTTTAAGCAAGTTTTTTTGCATTTTGTTTCGTACGAAAAATCATCGAATTTAGCAATATTTTGACGTTTATTATCTCCTTTTAAATTATGTGATTTTAACAAAATATCATCGAATTAGGCAATATTTTGCCGTTTTTCCACGTTTTTGTGAATTTTCAGTTTATTGTTATTAATTCATTAAATATACGATAAAAATGATGCAAACACATAATTGATTAGATAATAACCTTAAATACTTCATTTTCAATCATCTATTGGTTTCTCGTTCAAATACTGAGTAAGATATTGAAAAGGGGAGAAGTTCGGTTTTTATTGCATATATCGACGTTTCAGCCGGATTAGAGCGGTTTTACGTGTACATCTTCCATCGGTAATATAAACGGAAAATCAGGAACATTTTAGTTATTTCTAATGAAAACACATTGATATTTATCATTTTTATTGGAAACAACATTGTCATATGTCTTTTCTTGGATCTAAATAATACGAAACCTCGCTCTATGATTTGAAGTTAAAATCCTCAAATATGGTAAAATAGTGACTTTTTCACGTTTTTCATGTAGTTTAATATTACGTAAATATATTCATTTTTACCAATATTTCGATACTATTTCATGTAGTATCACGATATGTCAGTTGGCCCACAAATCTCAGAATTTCGCATAATATTGCATTTTAAGCAAGTTTTTTTGCATTTTGTTTCGTACGAAAAATCATCGAATTTAGCAATATTTTGACGTTTATTATCTCCTTTTCCTTTATGTGATTTTAACAAAATATCATCGAATTAGGCAATATTTTGCCGTTTTTCCACGTTTTTGTGAATTTTCAGTTTATTGTTATTAATTCATTAAATATACAAAAAAAATGATGCAAACACATAATTGATTAGATAATAACCTTAAATACTTCATTTTCAATCATCTATTTGTTTCTCGTTAAAATACTGAGTAAGATATTGAAAAGGGGAGAAGTTCGGTTTTTATTGCATATATCGACGTTTCAGCCGGATTACAGCGGTTTTACGTGTACATCTTCCATCGGTAATATAAACGGAAAATCAGGAACATTTTAGTTAATTCTAATGAAAACACATTGGTTTTTATCATTTGTATTGGAAACAACATTGTCATATGTCTTTTCTTGGATCTAAATAATACGAAACCTCGCTCTTTGATTTGAAGTTAAAATCCTCAAATATGGTATAATAATGACTTTTTTCACGTTTTTAATGTAGTTTGATATTACGTAAATATATTCATTTTTACCAATATTTCGATACTATTTCATGTAGTATCACGATATGTGATTTGGCCTTCAAATCTTAGAATTTCGCATAATATTGCATTTTAAGCAAGTTTTCTTGCATTTTGTTTCGTACGAAAAATCATCGAATTTAGCAATATTTTTACGTTTATCATCCCCTTTTCTTTTATGTGATTTAAACAAAATATCATCGAATTAGGCAATATTATGCCGTTTTTCCACGTTTTTGTGAATTTTCAGTTTATTGTTAATAATTCATTAAATATACGATAAAAATGATGCAAACACATAATTGATTAGAAATTAACCTTAAATACTTTATTTTCAATCAACCATTTGTTTCTCGTTAAAATACTGAGTAGGATATTGAAAAGGGGAGAAGTTCGGTTTTTATTGCATATATCGACGTTTCAGCAGGATTAGAGCAGTTTTACGTGTACATCATCCATCGGTAATATAAACGGAAAATCAGGAACATTTTAGTTATTTCTAATGAAAACACATTGATTTTTATAATTTTTATTGGAAACAACATTGTCATATGTCTTTTCTTGGATCTAAATAATACGAAACCTCGCTCTATGATTTGAAGTTAAAATCCTCAAATATGGTAAAATAGTGAATTTTCACGTTAATCATTTAGTTTGATATTACGTAAATATATTCATTTTTACCAATATTTCGATACTATTTCATGTAGTATCACAATATGTGAATTGGCCTTCAAATCTCAGAATGTCGCATAATATTGCATTTTAAGCAAGTTTTCTTGCATTTTGTTTCATACGAAAAATCATCGAATTTAGCAATATTTTGACGTTTATTATCTCCTTTTCCTTTATGTGATTTAAACAAAATATCATCGAATTAGGCAATATTTTGCCGTTTTTTCACGTTTTTGTGAATTTTCAGAAATTAACCAAATTAATCACTGAAATTTTCAGTGATTAGAAATTAACCTTAAATACTTTATTTTCAATCAACCATTTGTTTCTCGTTAAAATACTGAGTAGGATATTGAAAAGGGGAGAAGTTCGGTTTTTATTGCATATATCGACGTTTCAGCAGGATTAGAGCGGTTTTACGTGTACATCTTCCATTGGTAATATAAACGGAAAATCAGGAACATTTTAGTTATTTCTAATGAAAACACATTGATTTTTATAATTTTTGTTGGAAACAACATTGTCATATGTCTTTTTTTGGATCTAAATAATACGAAACCTCGCTCTATGATTTGAAGTTAAAATCCTCAAATATGGTAAAATAGTGAATTTTCACGTTAATCATTTAGTTTGATATTACGTAAATATATTCATTTTTACCAATATTTCGATACTATTTCATGTAGTATCACAATATGTGAATTGGCCTTCAAATCTCAGAATGTCGCATAATATTGCATTTTAAGCAAGTTTTCTTGCATTTTGTTTCGTACGAAAAATCATCGAATTTAGCAATATTTTGACGTTTATTATCTCCTTTTCCTTTATGTGATTTAAACAAAATATCATCGAATTAGGCAATATTTTGCCGTTTTTTCACGTTTTTGTGAATTTTCTGTTTATTGTTATTAATTCATTAAATATACGATAAAAATGATGCAAACACATAATTGATTAGATAATAACCTTAAATACTTCATTTTCAATCATCTATTTGTTTCTCGTTAAAATACTGAGTAAGATATTGAAAAGGGGAGAAGTTCGGTTTTATTGCATATATCGACGTTTCAGCCGGATTAGAGCGGTTTTACGTGTACATCTTCCATCGGTAATATAAATGGAAAATCAGGAACATTTTAGTTAATTCTAATGAAAACACATTGGTTTTTATCATTTGTATTGGAAACAACATTGTCATATGTCTTTTCTTGGATCTAAATAATACGAAACCTCGCTCTATGATTTGAAGTTAAAATCCTCAAATATGGTAAAATAGTGACTTTTTTCACGTTTTTCATGTAGTTTGATATTACGTAAATATATTCATTTTTACCAATATTTCGATACTATTTCATGTAGTATCACGATATGTCAGTTGGCCTTCAAATCTCAGAATTTCGCATAATATTGCATTTTAAGCAAGTTTTCTTGCATTTTGTTTCGTACGAAAAATCATCGAATTTAGCAATATTTTTACGTTTATCATCTCCTTTTCCTTTATGTGATTTAAACAAAATATCATCGAATTAGGCAATATTTTACCGTTTTTTCACGTTTTTGTGAATTTTCAGTTTATTGTTATTAATTCATTAAATATACGATAAAAATGATGCAAACACATAATTGATTAGATAATAACCTTAAATACTTTATTTTCAATCATCTATTTGTTTCTTGTTAAAATACTGAGTAAGATATTGAAAAGGGGAGAAGTTGGGTTTTTATTGCATATATCGACGTTTCAGCCGGATTAGAGCTGTTTTACGTGTACATCTTCCATCGGTAATATAAACGGAAAATCAGGAACATTTTAGTTAATTCTAATGAAAATACATTGGTTTTTATCATTTGTATTGGAAACAACATTGTCATATGTCTTTTCTTGGATCTAAATAATACGAAACCTCGCTCTATGATTTGAAGTTAAAATCCTCAAATATGGTAAAATAGTGAATTTTCACGTTTTTCATGTAGTTTGATATTACGTAAATATATTCATTTTTACCAATATTTCGATACTATTTCATGTAGTATCACGACATGTCAGTTGGCCTTCAAATCTCAGAATTTCGCATAATATTGCATTTTAAGCAAGTTTTTTTGCATTTTGTTTCGTACGAAAAATCGTCGAATTTAGCAATATTTTGACGTTTATTATCTCCTTTTCCTTTATGTGATTTTAACAAAATATCATCGAATTAGGCAATATTTTGCCGTTTTTCCACGTTTTTGTGAATTTTCAGTTTATTGTTATTAATTCATTAAATATTCAATAAAAATGATGCAAACACATAATTGATTAGATAATAACCTTAAATACTTCATTTTCAATCATCTATTTGTTTCTCGTTAAAATACTGAGTAAGATATTGAAAAGGGGAGAAGTTCGGTTTTTATTGCATATATCGACGTTTCAGCCTGATTAGAGCGGTTTTACGTGTATATCTTCCATCGGTAATATAAACGGAAAATCAGGAACATTTTAGTTAATTCCATTGGTTTTTATCATTTGTATTGGAAACAACATTGTCATATGTCTTTTCTTGGATCTAAATAATACGAGACCTCGCTCTATGATTTGAAGTTAAAATCCTCAAATATGGTATAATAGTGACTTTTTTTACGTTTTTAATGTAGTTTGATATTACGTAAATATATTCATTTTTACCAATATTTCGATACTATTTCATGTAGTATCACGATATGTGATTTGGCCTTCAAATCTTAGAATTTCGCATAATATTGCATTTTAAGCAAGTTTTCTTGCATTTTGTTTCGTACGAAAAATCATCGAATTTAGCAATATTTTTACGTTTATCATCCCCTTTTCCTTTATGTGATTTAAACAAAATATCATCGAATTAGGCAATATTTTACCGTTTTCCCCACGTTTTTGTGAATTTTCAGTTTATTGTTAATAATTCATTAAATATACGATAAAAATGATGCAAACACATAATTGATTAGAAATTAACCTTAAATACTTCATTTTCAATCAACGATTTGTTTCTCGTTAAAATACTGAGTAGGATATTGAAAAGAAGAGAAGTTCGGTTTTTATTGCATATATCGACGTTTCAGCAGGATTAGAGCGGTTTTACGTGTACATCTTCCATCGGTAATATAAACGGAAAATCAGGAACATTTTAGTTATTACTAATGAAAACTCATTGATTTTTATCATTTTTATTGGAAACAACATTGTTATATGTCTTTTCTTGGATCTAAATAAAACGAAACCTCGCTCTATGATTTGAAGTTAAAATCCTCAAATATGGTAAAATAGTGACTTTTTTCACGTTTTTCATGTAGTTTGATATTACGTAAATATATTCATTTTTACCAATATTTCGATACTATTTCATGTAGTATCACGATATGTCAGTTGGCCTTCAAATCTCAGAATTTCGCATAATATTGCATTTTAAGCAAGTTTTCTTGCATTTTGTTTCGTACGAAAAATCATCGAATTTAGCAATATTTTTACGTTTATCATCTCCTTTTCCTTTATGTGATTTAAACAAAATATCATCGAATTAGGCAATATTTTACCGTTTTTTCACGTTTTTGTGAATTTTCAGTTTATTGTTATTAATTCATTAAATATACGATAAAAATGATGCAAACACATAATTGATTAGATAATAACCTTAAATACTTTATTTTCAATCATCTATTTGTTTCTTGTTAAAATACTGAGTAAGATATTGAAAAGGGGAGAAGTTGGGTTTTTATTGCATATATCGACGTTTCAGCAGGATTAGAGCAGTTTTACGTGTACATCATCCATCGGTAATATAAACGGAAAATCAGGAACATTTTAGTTATTTCTAATGAAAACACATTGATTTTTATAATTTTTATTGGAAACAACATTGTCATATGTCTTTTCTTGGATCTAAATAATACGAAACCTCGCTCTATGATTTGAAGTTAAAATCCTCAAATATGGTAAAATAGTGAATTTTCACGTTAATCATTTAGTTTGATATTACGTAAATATATTCATTTTTACCAATATTTCGATACTATTTCATGTAGTATCACAATATGTGAATTGGCCTTCAAATCTCAGAATGTCGCATAATATTGCATTTTAAGCAAGTTTTCTTGCATTTTGTTTCATACGAAAAATCATCGAATTTAGCAATATTTTGACGTTTATTATCTCCTTTTCCTTTATGTGATTTAAACAAAATATCATCGAATTAGGCAATATTTTGCCGTTTTTTCACGTTTTTGTGAATTTTCAGAAATTAACCAAATTAATCACTGAAATTTTCAGTGATTAGAAATTAACCTTAAATACTTTATTTTCAATCAACCATTTGTTTCTCGTTAAAATACTGAGTAGGATATTGAAAAGGGGAGAAGTTCGGTTTTTATTGCATATATCGACGTTTCAGCAGGATTAGAGCGGTTTTACGTGTACATCTTCCATTGGTAATATAAACGGAAAATCAGGAACATTTTAGTTATTTCTAATGAAAACACATTGATTTTTATAATTTTTGTTGGAAACAACATTGTCATATGTCTTTTTTTGGATCTAAATAATACGAAACCTCGCTCTATGATTTGAAGTTAAAATCCTCAAATATGGTAAAATAGTGAATTTTCACGTTAATCATTTAGTTTGATATTACGTAAATATATTCATTTTTACCAATATTTCGATACTATTTCATGTAGTATCACAATATGTGAATTGGCCTTCAAATCTCAGAATGTCGCATAATATTGCATTTTAAGCAAGTTTTCTTGCATTTTGTTTCGTACGAAAAATCATCGAATTTAGCAATATTTTGACGTTTATTATCTCCTTTTCCTTTATGTGATTTAAACAAAATATCATCGAATTAGGCAATATTTTGCCGTTTTTTCACGTTTTTGTGAATTTTCTGTTTATTGTTATTAATTCATTAAATATACGATAAAAATGATGCAAACACATAATTGATTAGATAATAACCTTAAATACTTCATTTTCAATCATCTATTTGTTTCTCGTTAAAATACTGAGTAAGATATTGAAAAGGGGAGAAGTTCGGTTTTATTGCATATATCGACGTTTCAGCCGGATTAGAGCGGTTTTACGTATACATCTTCCATCGGTAATATAAACGGAAAATCAGGAACATATTAGTTAATTCTAATGAAAATACATTGGTTTTTATCATTTGTATTGGAAACAACATTGTCATATGTCTTTTCTTGGATCTAAATAATACGAAACCTCGCTCTATGATTTGAAGTTAAAATCCTCAAATATGGTAAAATAGTGAATTTTCACGTTTTTCATGTAGTTTGATATTACGTAAATATATTCATTTTTACCAATATTTCGATACTATTTCATGTAGTATCACGACATGTCAGTTGGCCTTCAAATCTCAGAATTTCGCATAATATTGCATTTTAAGCAAGTTTTTTTGCATTTTGTTTCGTACGAAAAATCGTCGAATTTAGCAATATTTTGACGTTTATTATCTCCTTTTCCTTTATGTGATTTTAACAAAATATCATCGAATTAGGCAATATTTTGCCGTTTTTCCACGTTTTTGTGAATTTTCAGTTTATTGTTATTAATTCATTAAATATTCAATAAAAATGATGCAAACACATAATTGATTAGATAATAACCTTAAATACTTCATTTTCAATCATCTATTTGTTTCTCGTTAAAATACTGAGTAAGATATTGAAAAGGGGAGAAGTTCGGTTTTTATTGCATATATCGACGTTTCAGCCTGATTAGAGCGGTTTTACGTGTATATCTTCCATCGGTAATATAAACGGAAAATCAGGAACATTTTAGTTAATTCCATTGGTTTTTATCATTTGTATTGGAAACAACATTGTCATATGTCTTTTCTTGGATCTAAATAATACGAGACCTCGCTCTATGATTTGAAGTTAAAATCCTCAAATATGGTATAATAGTGACTTTTTTTACGTTTTTAATGTAGTTTGATATTACGTAAATATATTCATTTTTACCAATATTTCGATACTATTTCATGTAGTATCACGATATGTGATTTGGCCTTCAAATCTTAGAATTTCGCATAATATTGCATTTTAAGCAAGTTTTCTTGCATTTTGTTTCGTACGAAAAATCATCGAATTTAGCAATATTTTTACGTTTATCATCCCCTTTTCCTTTATGTGATTTAAACAAAATATCATCGAATTAGGCAATATTTTACCGTTTTCCCACGTTTTTGTGAATTTTCAGTTTATTGTTAATAATTCATTAAATATACGATAAAAATGATGCAAACACATAATTGATTAGAAATTAACCTTAAATACTTCATTTTCAATCAACGATTTGTTTCTCGTTAAAATACTGAGTAGGATATTGAAAAGAAGAGAAGATCGGTTTTTATTGCATATATCGACGTTTCAGCAGGATTAGAGCGGTTTTACGTGTACATCTTCCATCGGTAATATAAACGGAAAATCAGGAACATTTTAGTTATTACTAATGAAAACTCATTGATTTTTATCATTTTTATTGGAAACAACATTGTTATATGTCTTTTCTTGGATCTAAATAAAACGAAACCTCGCTCTATGATTTGAAGTTAAAATCCTCAAATATGGTAAAATAGTGACTTTTTTCACGTTTTTCATGTAGTTTGATATTACGTAAATATATTCATTTTTACCAATATTTCGATACTATTTCATGTAGTATCACGATATGTCAGTTGGCCTTCAAATCTCAGAATTTCGCATAATATTGCATTTTAAGCAAGTTTTCTTGCATTTTGTTTCGTACGAAAAATCATCGAATTTAGCAATATTTTTACGTTTATCATCTCCTTTTCCTTTATGTGATTTAAACAAAATATCATCGAATTAGGCAATATTTTACCGTTTTTTCACGTTTTTGTGAATTTTCAGTTTATTGTTATTAATTCATTAAATATACGATAAAAATGATGCAAACACATAATTGATTAGATAATAACCTTAAATACTTTATTTTCAATCATCTATTTGTTTCTTGTTAAAATACTGAGTAAGATATTGAAAAGGGGAGAAGTTGGGTTTTTATTGCATATATCGACGTTTCAGCAGGATTAGAGCAGTTTTACGTGTACATCATCCATCGGTAATATAAACGGAAAATCAGGAACATTTTAGTTATTTCTAATGAAAACACATTGATTTTTATAATTTTTATTGGAAACAACATTGTCATATGTCTTTTCTTGGATCTAAATAATACGAAACCTCGCTCTATGATTTGAAGTTAAAATCCTCAAATATGGTAAAATAGTGAATTTTCACGTTAATCATTTAGTTTGATATTACGTAAATATATTCATTTTTACCAATATTTCGATACTATTTCATGTAGTATCACAATATGTGAATTGGCCTTCAAATCTCAGAATGTCGCATAATATTGCATTTTAAGCAAGTTTTCTTGCATTTTGTTTCATACGAAAAATCATCGAATTTAGCAATATTTTGACGTTTATTATCTCCTTTTCCTTTATGTGATTTAAACAAAATATCATCGAATTAGGCAATATTTTGCCGTTTTTTCACGTTTTTGTGAATTTTCAGAAATTAACCAAATTAATCACTGAAATTTTCAGTGATTAGAAATTAACCTTAAATACTTTATTTTCAATCAACCATTTGTTTCTCGTTAAAATACTGAGTAGGATATTGAAAAGGGGAGAAGTTCGGTTTTTATTGCATATATCGACGTTTCAGCAGGATTAGAGCGGTTTTACGTGTACATCTTCCATTGGTAATATAAACGGAAAATCAGGAACATTTTAGTTATTTCTAATGAAAACACATTGATTTTTATAATTTTTGTTGGAAACAACATTGTCATATGTCTTTTTTTGGATCTAAATAATACGAAACCTCGCTCTATGATTTGAAGTTAAAATCCTCAAATATGGTAAAATAGTGAATTTTCACGTTAATCATTTAGTTTGATATTACGTAAATATATTCATTTTTACCAATATTTCGATACTATTTCATGTAGTATCACAATATGTGAATTGGCCTTCAAATCTCAGAATGTCGCATAATATTGCATTTTAAGCAAGTTTTCTTGCATTTTGTTTCGTACGAAAAATCATCGAATTTAGCAATATTTTGACGTTTATTATCTCCTTTTCCTTTATGTGATTTAAACAAAATATCATCGAATTAGGCAATATTTTGCCGTTTTTTCACGTTTTTGTGAATTTTCTGTTTATTGTTATTAATTCATTAAATATACGATAAAAATGATGCAAACACATAATTGATTAGATAATAACCTTAAATACTTCATTTTCAATCATCTATTTGTTTCTCGTTAAAATACTGAGTAAGATATTGAAAAGGGGAGAAGTTCGGTTTTATTGCATATATCGACGTTTCAGCCGGATTAGAGCGGTTTTACGTGTACATCTTCCATCGGTAATATAAACGGAAAATCAGGAACATTTTAGTTAATTCTAATGAAAATACATTGGTTTTTATCATTTGTATTGGAAACAACATTGTCATATGTCTTTTCTTGGATCTAAATAATACGAAACCTCGCTCTATGATTTGAAGTTAAAATCCTCAAATATGGTAAAATAGTGAATTTTCACGTTTTTCATGTAGTTTGATATTACGTAAATATATTCATTTTTACCAATATTTCGATACTATTTCATGTAGTATCACGACATGTCAGTTGGCCTTCAAATCTCAGAATTTCGCATAATATTGCATTTTAAGCAAGTTTTTTTGCATTTTGTTTCGTACGAAAAATCGTCGAATTTAGCAATATTTTGACGTTTATTATCTCCTTTTCCTTTATGTGATTTTAACAAAATATCATCGAATTAGGCAATATTTTGCCGTTTTTCCACGTTTTTGTGAATTTTCAGTTTATTGTTATTAATTCATTAAATATTCAATAAAAATGATGCAAACACATAATTGATTAGATAATAACCTTAAATACTTCATTTTCAATCATCTATTTGTTTCTCGTTAAAATACTGAGTAAGATATTGAAAAGGGGAGAAGTTCGGTTTTTATTGCATATATCGACGTTTCAGCCTGATTAGAGCGGTTTTACGTGTATATCTTCCATCGGTAATATAAACGGAAAATCAGGAACATTTTAGTTAATTCCATTGGTTTTTATCATTTGTATTGGAAACAACATTGTCATATGTCTTTTCTTGGATCTAAATAATACGAGACCTCGCTCTATGATTTGAAGTTAAAATCCTCAAATATGGTATAATAGTGACTTTTTTTACGTTTTTAATGTAGTTTGATATTACGTAAATATATTCATTTTTACCAATATTTCGATACTATTTCATGTAGTATCACGATATGTGATTTGGCCTTCAAATCTTAGAATTTCGCATAATATTGCATTTTAAGCAAGTTTTCTTGCATTTTGTTTCGTACGAAAAATCATCGAATTTAGCAATATTTTTACGTTTATCATCCCCTTTTCCTTTATGTGATTTAAACAAAATATCATCGAATTAGGCAATATTTTACCGTTTTCCCACGTTTTTGTGAATTTTCAGTTTATTGTTAATAATTCATTAAATATACGATAAAAATGATGCAAACACATAATTGATTAGAAATTAACCTTAAATACTTCATTTTCAATCAACCATTTGTTTCTCGTTAAAATACTGAGTAGGATATTGAAAAGAAGAGAAGTTCGGTTTTTATTGCATATATCGACGTTTCAGCAGGATTAGAGCGGTTTTACGTGTACATCTTCCATCGGTAATATAAACGGAAAATCAGGAACATTTTAGTTATTACTAATGAAAACTCATTGATTTTTATCATTTTTATTGGAAACAACATTGTTATATGTCTTTTCTTGGATCTAAATAAAACGAAACCTCGCTCTATGATTTGAAGTTAAAATCCTCAAATATGGTAAAATAGTGACTTTTTTCACGTTTTTCATGTAGTTTGATATTACGTAAATATATTCATTTTTACCAATATTTCGATACTATTTCATGTAGTATCACGATATGTCAGTTGGCCTTCAAATCTCAGAATTTCGCTTAATATTGCATTTTAAGCAAGTTTTCTTGCATTTTGTTTCGTACGAAAAATCATCGAATTTAGCAATATTTTTACGTTTATCATCTCCTTTTCCTTTATGTGATTTAAACAAAATATCATCGAATTAGGCAATATTTTACCGTTTTTTCACGTTTTTGTGAATTTTCAGTTTATTGTTATTAATTCATTAAATATACGATAAAAATGATGCAAACACATAATTGATTAGATAATAACCTTAAATACTTTATTTTCAATCATCTATTTGTTTCTTGTTAAAATACTGAGTAAGATATTGAAAAGGGGAGAAGTTGGGTTTTTATTGCATATATCGACGTTTCAGCAGGATTAGAGCAGTTTTACGTGTACATCATCCATCGGTAATATAAACGGAAAATCAGGAACATTTTAGTTATTTCTAATGAAAACACATTGATTTTTATAATTTTTATTGGAAACAACATTGTCATATGTCTTTTCTTGGATCTAAATAATACGAAACCTCGCTCTATGATTTGAAGTTAAAATCCTCAAATATGGTAAAATAGTGAATTTTCACGTTAATCATTTAGTTTGATATTACGTAAATATATTCATTTTTACCAATATTTCGATACTATTTCATGTAGTATCACAATATGTGAATTGGCCTTCAAATCTCAGAATGTCGCATAATATTGCATTTTAAGCAAGTTTTCTTGCATTTTGTTTCATACGAAAAATCATCGAATTTAGCAATATTTTGACGTTTATTATCTCCTTTTCCTTTATGTGATTTAAACAAAATATCATCGAATTAGGCAATATTTTGCCGTTTTTTCACGTTTTTGTGAATTTTCAGAAATTAACCAAATTAATCACTGAAATTTTCAGTGATTAGAAATTAACCTTAAATACTTTATTTTCAATCAACCATTTGTTTCTCGTTAAAATACTGAGTAGGATATTGAAAAGGGGAGAAGTTCGGTTTTTATTGCATATATCGACGTTTCAGCAGGATTAGAGCGGTTTTACGTGTACATCTTCCATTGGTAATATAAACGGAAAATCAGGAACATTTTAGTTATTTCTAATGAAAACACATTGATTTTTATAATTTTTGTTGGAAACAACATTGTCATATGTCTTTTTTTGGATCTAAATAATACGAAACCTCGCTCTATGATTTGAAGTTAAAATCCTCAAATATGGTAAAATAGTGAATTTTCACGTTAATCATTTAGTTTGATATTACGTAAATATATTCATTTTTACCAATATTTCGATACTATTTCATGTAGTATCACAATATGTGAATTGGCCTTCAAATCTCAGAATGTCGCATAATATTGCATTTTAAGCAAGTTTTCTTGCATTTTGTTTCGTACGAAAAATCATCGAATTTAGCAATATTTTGACGTTTATTATCTCCTTTTCCTTTATGTGATTTAAACAAAATATCATCGAATTAGGCAATATTTTGCCGTTTTTTCACGTTTTTGTGAATTTTCTGTTTATTGTTATTAATTCATTAAATATACGATAAAAATGATGCAAACACATAATTGATTAGATAATAACCTTAAATACTTCATTTTCAATCATCTATTTGTTTCTCGTTAAAATACTGAGTAAGATATTGAAAAGGGGAGAAGTTCGGTTTTATTGCATATATCGACGTTTCAGCCGGATTAGAGCGGTTTTACGTGTACATCTTCCATCGGTAATATAAACGGAAAATCAGGAACATTTTAGTTAATTCTAATGAAAATACATTGGTTTTTATCATTTGTATTGGAAACAACATTGTCATATGTCTTTTCTTGGATCTAAATAATACGAAACCTCGCTCTATGATTTGAAGTTAAAATCCTCAAATATGGTAAAATAGTGAATTTTCACGTTTTTCATGTAGTTTGATATTACGTAAATATATTCATTTTTACCAATATTTCGATACTATTTCATGTAGTATCACGACATGTCAGTTGGCCTTCAAATCTCAGAATTTCGCATAATATTGCATTTTAAGCAAGTTTTTTTGCATTTTGTTTCGTACGAAAAATCGTCGAATTTAGCAATATTTTGACGTTTATTATCTCCTTTTCCTTTATGTGATTTTAACAAAATATCATCGAATTAGGCAATATTTTGCCGTTTTTCCACGTTTTTGTGAATTTTCAGTTTATTGTTATTAATTCATTAAATATTCAATAAAAATGATGCAAACACATAATTGATTAGATAATAACCTTAAATACTTCATTTTCAATCATCTATTTGTTTCTCGTTAAAATACTGAGTAAGATATTGAAAAGGGGAGAAGTTCGGTTTTTATTGCATATATCGACGTTTCAGCCTGATTAGAGCGGTTTTACGTGTATATCTTCCATCGGTAATATAAACGGAAAATCAGGAACATTTTAGTTAATTCCATTGGTTTTTATCATTTGTATTGGAAACAACATTGTCATATGTCTTTTCTTGGATCTAAATAATACGAGACCTCGCTCTATGATTTGAAGTTAAAATCCTCAAATATGGTATAATAGTGACTTTTTTTACGTTTTTAATGTAGTTTGATATTACGTAAATATATTCATTTTTACCAATATTTCGATACTATTTCATGTAGTATCACGATATGTGATTTGGCCTTCAAATCTTAGAATTTCGCATAATATTGCATTTTAAGCAAGTTTTCTTGCATTTTGTTTCGTACGAAAAATCATCGAATTTAGCAATATTTTTACGTTTATCATCCCCTTTTCCTTTATGTGATTTAAACAAAATATCATCGAATTAGGCAATATTTTACCGTTTTCCCACGTTTTTGTGAATTTTCAGTTTATTGTTAATAATTCATTAAATATACGATAAAAATGATGCAAACACATAATTGATTAGAAATTAACCTTAAATACTTCATTTTCAATCAACCATTTGTTTCTCGTTAAAATACTGAGTAGGATATTGAAAAGAAGAGAAGTTCGGTTTTTATTGCATATATCGACGTTTCAGCAGGATTAGAGCGGTTTTACGTGTACATCTTCCATCGGTAATATAAACGGAAAATCAGGAACATTTTAGTTATTACTAATGAAAACTCATTGATTTTTATCATTTTTATTGGAAACAACATTGTTATATGTCTTTTCTTGGATCTAAATAAAACGAAACCTCGCTCTATGATTTGAAGTTAAAATCCTCAAATATGGTAAAATAGTGACTTTTTTCACGTTTTTCATGTAGTTTGATATTACGTAAATATATTCATTTTTACCAATATTTCGATACTATTTCATGTAGTATCACGATATGTCAGTTGGCCTTCAAATCTCAGAATTTCGCTTAATATTGCATTTTAAGCAAGTTTTCTTGCATTTTGTTTCGTACGAAAAATCATCGAATTTAGCAATATTTTTACGTTTATCATCTCCTTTTCCTTTATGTGATTTAAACAAAATATCATCGAATTAGGCAATATTTTACCGTTTTTTCACGTTTTTGTGAATTTTCAGTTTATTGTTATTAATTCATTAAATATACGATAAAAATGATGCAAACACATAATTGATTAGATAATAACCTTAAATACTTTATTTTCAATCATCTATTTGTTTCTTGTTAAAATACTGAGTAAGATATTGAAAAGGGGAGAAGTTGGGTTTTTATTGCATATATCGACGTTTCAGCAGGATTAGAGCAGTTTTACGTGTACATCATCCATCGGTAATATAAACGGAAAATCAGGAACATTTTAGTTATTTCTAATGAAAACACATTGATTTTTATAATTTTTATTGGAAACAACATTGTCATATGTCTTTTCTTGGATCTAAATAATACGAAACCTCGCTCTATGATTTGAAGTTAAAATCCTCAAATATGGTAAAATAGTGAATTTTCACGTTAATCATTTAGTTTGATATTACGTAAATATATTCATTTTTACCAATATTTCGATACTATTTCATGTAGTATCACAATATGTGAATTGGCCTTCAAATCTCAGAATGTCGCATAATATTGCATTTTAAGCAAGTTTTCTTGCATTTTGTTTCATACGAAAAATCATCGAATTTAGCAATATTTTGACGTTTATTATCTCCTTTTCCTTTATGTGATTTAAACAAAATATCATCGAATTAGGCAATATTTTGCCGTTTTTTCACGTTTTTGTGAATTTTCAGAAATTAACCAAATTAATCACTGAAATTTTCAGTGATTAGAAATTAACCTTAAATACTTTATTTTCAATCAACCATTTGTTTCTCGTTAAAATACTGAGTAGGATATTGAAAAGGGGAGAAGTTCGGTTTTTATTGCATATATCGACGTTTCAGCAGGATTAGAGCGGTTTTACGTGTACATCTTCCATTGGTAATATAAACGGAAAATCAGGAACATTTTAGTTATTTCTAATGAAAACACATTGATTTTTATAATTTTTGTTGGAAACAACATTGTCATATGTCTTTTTTTGGATCTAAATAATACGAAACCTCGCTCTATGATTTGAAGTTAAAATCCTCAAATATGGTAAAATAGTGAATTTTCACGTTAATCATTTAGTTTGATATTACGTAAATATATTCATTTTTACCAATATTTCGATACTATTTCATGTAGTATCACAATATGTGAATTGGCCTTCAAATCTCAGAATGTCGCATAATATTGCATTTTAAGCAAGTTTTCTTGCATTTTGTTTCGTACGAAAAATCATCGAATTTAGCAATATTTTGACGTTTATTATCTCCTTTTCCTTTATGTGATTTAAACAAAATATCATCGAATTAGGCAATATTTTGCCGTTTTTTCACGTTTTTGTGAATTTTCTGTTTATTGTTATTAATTCATTAAATATACGATAAAAATGATGCAAACACATAATTGATTAGATAATAACCTTAAATACTTCATTTTCAATCATCTATTTGTTTCTCGTTAAAATACTGAGTAAGATATTGAAAAGGGGAGAAGTTCGGTTTTATTGCATATATCGACGTTTCAGCCGGATTAGAGCGGTTTTACGTGTACATCTTCAATCGGTAATATAAATGGAAAATCAGGAACATTTTAGTTAATTCTAATGAAAACACATTGGTTTTTATCATTTGTATTGGAAACAACATTGTCATATGTCTTTTCTTGGATCTAAATAATACGAAACCTCGCTCTATGATTTGAAGTTAAAATCCTCAAATATGGTAAAATAGTGACTTTTTTCACGTTTTTCATGTAGTTTGATATTACGTAAATATATTCATTTTTACCAATATTTCGATACTATTTCATGTAGTATCACGATATGTGATTTGGCCTTCAAATCTTAGAATTTCGCATAATATTGCATTTTAAGCAAGTTTTCTTGCATTTTGTTTCGTACGAAAAATCATCGAATTTAGCAATATTTTTACGTTTATCATCCCCTTTTCCTTTATGTGATTTAAACAAAATATCATCGAATTAGGCAATATTTTACCGTTTTCCCACGTTTTTGTGAATTTTCAGTTTATTGTTAATAATTCATTAAATATACGATAAAAATGATGCAAACACATAATTGATTAGAAATTAACCTTAAATACTTCATTTTCAATCAACCATTTGTTTCTCGTTAAAATACTGAGTAGGATATTGAAAAGAAGAGAAGTTCGGTTTTTATTGCATATATCGACGTTTCAGCAGGATTAGAGCGGTTTTACGTGTACATCTTCCATCGGTAATATAAACGGAAAATCAGGAACATTTTAGTTATTACTAATGAAAACACATTGATTTTTATCATTTTTATTGGAAACAACATTGTTATATGTCTTTTCTTGGATCTAAATAAAACGAAACCTCGCTCTATGATTTGAAGTTAAAATCCTCAAATATGGTAAAATAGTGAATTTTTCAAGTTAATCATTTAGTTTGATATTACGTAAATATATTCATTTTTACCAATATTTCGATACTATTTCATGTAGTATCACAATATGTGAATTGGCCTTCAAATCTCAGAATGTCGCATAATATTGCATTTTAAGCAAGTTTTCTTGCATTTTGTTTCACACGAAAAATCATCGAATTTAGCAATATTTTGACGTTTATTATCTCCTTTTCCATTATGTGTTTTAAACAAAATATCATCGAATTAGGCAATATTTTGCCGTTTTTTCACGTTTTTGTGAATTTTCAGTTTATTGTTATTAATTCATTAAATATACGATAAAAATGATGCAAACACATAATTGATTAGATAATAACCTTAAATACTTCATTTTCAATCATCTATTTGTTTCTCGTTAAAATACTGAGTAAGATATTGAAAAGGGGAGAAGTTCGGTTTTTATTGCATATATCGACGTTTCAGCCGGATTAGAGCGGTTTTACGTGTATATCTTCCATCGGTAATATAAACGGAAAATCAGGAACATTTTAGTTAATTCTAATGAAAACATATTGGTTTTTATCATTTGTATTGGAAACAACATTGTCATATGTCTTTTCTTGGATCTAAATAATACGAAACCTCGCTCTATGATTTGAAGTTAAAATCATCAAATATGGTAAAATAGTGACTTTTTTCACGTTTTTCATGTAGTTTGATATTACGTAAATATATTCATTTTTACCAATATTTCGATACTATTTCATGTAGTATCACGATATGTGAGTTGGCCTTCAAATCTCAGAATTTCGCATAATATTGCATTTTAAGCAAGTTTTTTTGCATTTTGTTTCGTACGAAAAATCATCGTATATAGCAATATTTTGACGTTTATTATCTCCTTTTCCTTTATGTGATTTAAACAAAATATCATCGAATTAGGCAATATTTTCCCGTTTTTCCACGTTTTTGTGAATTTTCAGTTTATTGTTATTAATTCATTAAATATACGATAAAAATGATGCAAACACATAATTGATTAGATAATAGCCTTAAATACTTCATTTTCAATCATCAATTTGTTTCTCGTTAAAATACTGAGTAAGATATTGAAAAGGGGAGAAGTTCGGTTTTTATTGCATATATCGACGTTTCAGCAGGATTAGAGCGGTTTTACGTGTACATCTTCCATCGGTAATATAAACGGAAAATCAGGAACATTTTAGTTATTTCTAATGAAAACACATTGAATTTTATCATTTTTATTGGAAACAACATTGTCATATGTCTTTCCTTGGATCTAAATAATACGAAACCTCTCTCTATGATTTAAAGTTAAAATCCTCAAATATGGTAAAATAGTGAATTTTCACGTTAATCATTTAGTTTGATATTACGTAAATATATTCATTTTTACCAATATTTCGACACTATTTCATGTAGTATCACAATATGTGAATTGGCCTTCAAATCTCAGAATGTCGCATAATATTGCATTTTAAGCAAGTTTTCTTGCATTTTGTTTCTTACGAAAAATCATCGAATTTAGCAATATTTTGACGTTTATTATCTCCTTTTCCTTTATGTGATTTAAACATAATATCATCGAATTAGGCAATATTTTGCCGTTTTTTCACATTTTTGTGAATTTTCAGTTTATTGTTATTAATTCATTAAATATACGATAAAAATGATGCAAACACATAATTGATTAGATAATAACCTTAAATACTTCATTTTCAATCATCTATTTGTTTCTCGTTAAAATACTGAGTAAGATATTGAAAAGGGGAGAAGTTCGGTTTTTATTGCATATATCGACGTTTCAGCCGGATTAGAGCGGTTTTACGTGTATATCTTCCATCGGTAATATAAACGGAAAATCAGGAACATTTTAGTTAATTCTAATGAAAACATATTGGTTTTTATCATTTGTATTGGAAACAACATTGTCATATGTCTTTTCTTGGATCTAAATAATACGAAACCTCGCTCTATGATTTGAAGTTAAAATCATCAAATATGGTAAAATAGTGACTTTTTTCACGTTTTTCATGTAGTTTGATATTACGTAAATATATTCATTTTTACCAATATTTCGATACTATTTCATGTAGTATCACGATATGTCAGTTGGCCTTCAAATCTCAGAATTTCGCATAATATTGCATTTTAAGCAAGTTTTTTTGCATTTTGTTTCGTACGAAAAATCATCGAATTTAGCAATATTTTGACGTTTATTATCTCCTTTTCCTTTATGTGATTTTAACAAAATATCATCGAATTAGGCAATATTTTGCCGTTTTTCCACGTTTTTGTGAATTTTCAGTTTATTGTTATTAATTCATTAAATATACGATAAAAATGATGCAAACACATAATTGATTAGATAATACTCTTAAATACTTCATTTTCAATCATCTATTTGTTTCTCGTTAAAATACTGAGTAAGATATTGAAAAGGGGAGAAGTTCGGTTTTTATTGCATATATCGACGTTTCAGCCGGATTAGAGCGGTTTTACGTGTACATCTTCCATCGGTAATATAAACGGAAAATAAGGAATATTTTAGTTAATTCTAATGAAAACACATTGGTTTTTATCATTTGTATTGGAAACAACATTGTCATATGTCTTTTCTTGGATCTAAATAATACGAAACCTCGCTCTATGATTTGAAGTTAAAATCCTCAAATATGGTATAATAATGACTTTTTTCACGTTTTTAATGTAGTTTGATATTACGTAAATATATTCATTTTTACCAATATTTCGATACTATTTCATGTAGTATCAAGATATGTGATTTGGCCCTCAAATCTTAGAATTTCGCATAATATTGCATTTTAAGCAAGTTTTCTTGCATTTTGTTTCGTACGAAAAATCATCGAATTTAGCAATATTTTTACGTTTATCATCCCCTTTTCCTTTATGTGATTTAAACAAAATATCATCGAATTAGGCAATATTTTGCCGTTTTTCCACGTTTTAGTGAATTTTCAGTTTATTGTTAATAATTCATTAAATATACGATAAAAATGATGCAAACACATAATTGATTAGAAATTAACCTTAAATACTTTATTTTCTATCAACCATTTGTTTCTCGTTAAAATACTGAGTAGGATATTGAAAAGGGGAGAAGTTCGGTTTTTATTGCATATATCGACGTTTCAGCAGGATTAGAGCGGTTTTACGTGTACATCTTCCATCGGTAATATAAACGGAAAATCAGGAACATTTTAGTTATTTCTAATGAAAACACTTTGATTTTTATAATTTTTATTGGAAACAACATTGTCATATGTCTTTTCTTGGATCTAAATATTACGAAACCTCGCTCTATGATTTGAAGTTAAAATCCTCAAATATGGTAAAATAGTGAATTTTCACGTTAATCATTTATTTTTGATATTAAGTAAATATATTCATTTTTACCAATATTTCGATACTATTTCATGTAGTATCACAATATGTGAATTGGCCTTCAATTCTCAGAATGTCGCATAATATTGCATTTTAAGCAAGTTTTCTTGCATTTTGTTTCATACGAAAAATCATCGAATTTAGCAATATTTTGACGTTTATTATCTCCTTTTCCGTTATGTGATTTAAACAAAATATCATCGAATTAGGCAATATTTTGCCGTTTTCTCACGTTTTTGTGAATTTTCAGTTTATTGTTATTAATTCATTAAATATACGATAAAAATGATGCAAACACATAATTGATTAGATAATAACCTTAAATACTTCATTTTCAATCATCTATTTGTTTCTCGTTAAAATACTGAGTAAGATATTGAAAAGGGGAGAAGTTCGGTTTTATTGCATATATCGACGTTTCAGCCGGATTAGAGCGGTTTTACGTGTACATCTTCCATCGGTAATATAAACGGAAAATCAGGAACATTTTAGTTAATTCTAATGAAAACACATTGGTTTTTATCATTTGTATTGGAAACAACATTGTCATATGTCTTTTCTTGGATCTAAATAATACGAAACCTCGCTCTATGATTTGAAGTTAAAATCCTCATATATGGTAAAATAGTGGCTTTTTTCACGTTTTTCATGTAATTTGATATTACGTAAATATATTCATTTTTATCAATATTTCGATACTATTTCATGTAGTATCACGATATGTGAGTTGGCCTTCAAATCTCAGAATTTCGCATAATATTGCATTTTAAGCAAGTTTTTTTGCATTTTGTTTCGTACGAAAAATCATCGTATATAGCAATATTTTGACGTTTATTATCTCCTTTTCCTTTATGTGATTTAAACAAAATATCATCGAATTAGGCAATATTTTCCCGTTTTTCCACGTTTTTGTGAATTTTCAGTTTATTGTTATTAATTCATTAAATATACGATAAAAATGATGCAAACACATAATTGATTAGATAATAACCTTAAATACTTCATTTTCAATCATCTATTTGTTTCTCGTTAAAATACTGAGTAAGATATTGAAAAGGGGAGAAGTTCGGTTTTTATTGCATATATCGACGTTTCAGCCGGATTAGAGCGGTTTTACGTGTATATCTTCCATCGGTAATATAAACGGAAAATCAGGAACATTTTAGTTAATTCCATTGGTTTTTATCATTTGTATTGGAAACAACATTGTCATATGTCTTTTCTTGGATCTAAATAATACGAGACCTCGCTCTATGATTTGAAGTTAAAATCCTCAAATATGGTATAATAGTGACTTTTTTCACGTTTTTAATGTAGTTTGATATTACATAAATATATTCATTTTTACAAATATTTCGATACTATTTCATGTAGTGTCACGATATGTCAGTTGGCCTTCAAATCTCAGAATTTCGCATAATATTGCATTTTAAGCAAGTTTTTTTGCATTTTGTTTCGTACGAAAAATCATCGAATTTAGCAATATTTTGACGTTTATTATCTCCTTTTAAATTATGTGATTTTAACAAAATATCATCGAATTAGGCAATATTTTGCCGTTTTTCCACGTTTTTGTGAATTTTCAGTTTATTGTTATTAATTCATTAAATATACGATAAAAATGATGCAAACACATAATTGATTAGATAATAACCTTAAATACTTCATTTTCAATCATCTATTGGTTTCTCGTTCAAATACTGAGTAAGATATTGAAAAGGGGAGAAGTTCGGTTTTTATTGCATATATCGACGTTTCAGCCGGATTAGAGCGGTTTTACGTGTACATCTTCCATCGGTAATATAAACGGAAAATCAGGAACATTTTAGTTAATTCCATTTTTTTTTATCATTTGTATTGGAAACAACATTGTCATAGGTCTTTTCATGGATCTAAATAATACGAAACCTCGCTCTATGATTTGAAGTTAAAATCCTCAAATATGGTAAAATTGGGACTTTTTTCACGTTTTTCATGTAGTTTGATATTACGTAAATATATTCATTTTTACCAATATTTCGATACTATTTCCTGTAGTATCACGATATGTCAGTTCGCCTTCAAATCTCAGAATTTCGCATAATATTGCATTTTAAGGAAGTTTTTTTGCATTTTGTTTCGTACGTAAAATCATCGAATATAGCAATATTTTTTCGTTTATCATCGCCTTTTCCTTTATGTGATTTAAACAAAATATCATCGAATTAGGCAATATTTTGCCGTTTTTTCACGTTTTTGTGAATTTTCAGTTTATTGTTATTAATTCATTAAATATACGATAAAAATGATGCAAACACATAATTGATTAGATAATAACCTTAAATACTTCATTTTCAATCATCTATTTGTTTCTCGTTAAAATACTGAGTAAGATATTGAAAAGGGGAGAAGTTCGGTTTTTATTGCATATATCGACGTTTCAGCCGGATTAGAGCGGTTTTACGTAAACATCTTCCATCGGTAATATAAACGGAAAATCAGGAACATTTTAGTTATTTCTAATGAAAACACATTGATATTTATCATTTTTATTGGAAACAACATTGTCATATGTCTTTTCTTGGATCTAAATAATACGAAACCTCGCTCTATGATTTGAAGTTAAAATCCTCAAATATGGTAAAATAGTGACTTTTTCACGTTTTTCATGTAGTTTAATATTACGTAAATATATTCATTTTTACCAATATTTCGATACTATTTCATGTAGTATCACGATATGTCAGTTGGCCCACAAATCTCAGAATTTCGCATAATATTGCATTTTAAGCAAGTTTTTTTGCATTTTGTTTCGTACGAAAAATCATCGAATTTAGCAATATTTTGACGTTTATTATCTCCTTTTCCTTTATGTGATTTTAACAAAATATCATCGAATTAGGCAATATTTTGCCGTTTTTCCACGTTTTTGTGAATTTTCAGTTTATTGTTATTAATTCATTAAATATACAAAAAAAATGATGCAAACACATAATTGATTAGATAATAACCTTAAATACTTCATTTTCAATCATCTATTTGTTTCTCGTTAAAATACTGAGTAAGATATTGAAAAGGGGAGAAGTTCGGTTTTTATTGCATATATCGACGTTTCAGCCGGATTACAGCGGTTTTACGTGTACATCTTCCATCGGTAATATAAACGGAAAATCAGGAACATTTTAGTTAATTCTAATGAAAACACATTGGTTTTTATCATTTGTATTGGAAACAACATTGTCATATGTCTTTTCTTGGATCTAAATAATACGAAACCTCGCTCTTTGATTTGAAGTTAAAATCCTCAAATATGGTATAATAATGACTTTTTTCACGTTTTTAATGTAGTTTGATATTACGTAAATATATTCATTTTTACCAATATTTCGATACTATTTCATGTAGTATCACGATATGTGATTTGGCCTTCAAATCTTAGAATTTCGCATAATATTGCATTTTAAGCAAGTTTTCTTGCATTTTGTTTCGTACGAAAAATCATCGAATTTAGCAATATTTTTACGTTTATCATCCCCTTTTCTTTTATGTGATTTAAACAAAATATCATCGAATTAGGCAATATTATGCCGTTTTTCCACGTTTTTGTGAATTTTCAGTTTATTGTTAATAATTCATTAAATATACGATAAAAATGATGCAAACACATAATTGATTAGAAATTAACCTTAAATACTTTATTTTCAATCAACCATTTGTTTCTCGTTAAAATACTGAGTAGGATATTGAAAAGGGGAGAAGTTCGGTTTTTATTGCATATATCGACGTTTCAGCAGGATTAGAGCAGTTTTACGTGTACATCATCCATCGGTAATATAAACGGAAAATCAGGAACATTTTAGTTATTTCTAATGAAAACACATTGATTTTTATAATTTTTATTGGAAACAACATTGTCATATGTCTTTTCTTGGATCTAAATAATACGAAACCTCGCTCTATGATTTGAAGTTAAAATCCTCAAATATGGTAAAATAGTGAATTTTCACGTTAATCATTTAGTTTGATATTACGTAAATATATTCATTTTTACCAATATTTCGATACTATTTCATGTAGTATCACAATATGTGAATTGGCCTTCAAATCTCAGAATGTCGCATAATATTGCATTTTAAGCAAGTTTTCTTGCATTTTGTTTCATACGAAAAATCATCGAATTTAGCAATATTTTGACGTTTATTATCTCCTTTTCCTTTATGTGATTTAAACAAAATATCATCGAATTAGGCAATATTTTGCCGTTTTTTCACGTTTTTGTGAATTTTCAGAAATTAACCAAATTAATCACTGAAATTTTCAGTGATTAGAAATTAACCTTAAATACTTTATTTTCAATCAACCATTTGTTTCTCGTTAAAATACTGAGTAGGATATTGAAAAGGGGAGAAGTTCGGTTTTTATTGCATATATCGACGTTTCAGCAGGATTAGAGCGGTTTTACGTGTACATCTTCCATTGGTAATATAAACGGAAAATCAGGAACATTTTAGTTATTTCTAATGAAAACACATTGATTTTTATAATTTTTGTTGGAAACAACATTGTCATATGTCTTTTTTTGGATCTAAATAATACGAAACCTCGCTCTATGATTTGAAGTTAAAATCCTCAAATATGGTAAAATAGTGAATTTTCACGTTAATCATTTAGTTTGATATTACGTAAATATATTCATTTTTACCAATATTTCGATACTATTTCATGTAGTATCACAATATGTGAATTGGCCTTCAAATCTCAGAATGTCGCATAATATTGCATTTTAAGCAAGTTTTCTTGCATTTTGTTTCGTACGAAAAATCATCGAATTTAGCAATATTTTGACGTTTATTATCTCCTTTTCCTTTATGTGATTTAAACAAAATATCATCGAATTAGGCAATATTTTGCCGTTTTTTCACGTTTTTGTGAATTTTCTGTTTATTGTTATTAATTCATTAAATATACGATAAAAATGATGCAAACACATAATTGATTAGATAATAACCTTAAATACTTCATTTTCAATCATCTATTTGTTTCTCGTTAAAATACTGAGTAAGATATTGAAAAGGGGAAAAGTTCGGTTTTATTGCATATATCGACGTTTCAGCCGGATTAGAGCGGTTTTACGTGTACATCTTCCATCGGTAATATAAATGGAAAATCAGGAACATTTTAGTTAATTCTAATGAAAACACATTGGTTTTTATCATTTGTATTGGAAACAACATTGTCATATGTCTTTTCTTGGATCTAAATAATACGAAACCTCGCTCTATGATTTGAAGTTAAAATCCTCAAATATGGTAAAATAGTGACTTTTTTCACGTTTTTCATGTAGTTTGATATTACGTAAATATATTCATTTTTACCAATATTTCGATACTATTTCATGTAGTATCACGATATGTCAGTTGGCCTTCAAATCTCAGAATTTCGCATAATATTGCATTTTAAGCAAGTTTTCTTGCATTTTGTTTCGTACGAAAAATCATCGAATTTAGCAATATTTTTACGTTTATCATCTCCTTTTCCTTTATGTGATTTAAACAAAATATCATCGAATTAGGCAATATTTTACCGTTTTTTCACGTTTTTGTGAATTTTCAGTTTATTGTTATTAATTCATTAAATATACGATAAAAATGATGCAAACACATAATTGATTAGATAATAACCTTAAATACTTTATTTTCAATCATCTATTTGTTTCTTGTTAAAATACTGAGTAAGATATTGAAAAGGGGAGAAGTTGGGTTTTTATTGCATATATCGACGTTTCAGCCGGATTAGAGCTGTTTTACGTGTACATCTTCCATCGGTAATATAAACGGAAAATCAGGAACATTTTAGTTAATTCTAATGAAAATACATTGGTTTTTATCATTTGTATTGGAAACAACATTGTCATATGTCTTTTCTTGGATCTAAATAATACGAAACCTCGCTCTATGATTTGAAGTTAAAATCCTCAAATATGGTAAAATAGTGAATTTTCACGTTTTTCATGTAGTTTGATATTACGTAAATATATTCATTTTTACCAATATTTCGATACTATTTCATGTAGTATCACGACATGTCAGTTGGCCTTCAAATCTCAGAATTTCGCATAATATTGCATTTTAAGCAAGTTTTTTTGCATTTTGTTTCGTACGAAAAATCGTCGAATTTAGCAATATTTTGACGTTTATTATCTCCTTTTCCTTTATGTGATTTTAACAAAATATCATCGAATTAGGCAATATTTTGCCGTTTTTCCACGTTTTTGTGAATTTTCAGTTTATTGTTATTAATTCATTAAATATTCAATAAAAATGATGCAAACACATAATTGATTAGATAATAACCTTAAATACTTCATTTTCAATCATCTATTTGTTTCTCGTTAAAATACTGAGTAAGATATTGAAAAGGGGAGAAGTTCGGTTTTTATTGCATATATCGACGTTTCAGCCTGATTAGAGCGGTTTTACGTGTATATCTTCCATCGGTAATATAAACGGAAAATCAGGAACATTTTAGTTAATTCCATTGGTTTTTATCATTTGTATTGGAAACAACATTGTCATATGTCTTTTCTTGGATCTAAATAATAAGAGACCTCGCTCTATGATTTGAAGTTAAAATCCTCAAATATGGTATAATAGTGACTTTTTTTACGTTTTTAATGTAGTTTGATATTACGTAAATATATTCATTTTTACCAATATTTCGATACTATTTCATGTAGTATCACGATATGTGATTTGGCCTTCAAATCTTAGAATTTCGCATAATATTGCATTTTAAGCAAGTTTTCTTGCATTTTGTTTCGTACGAAAAATCATCGAATTTAGCAATATTTTTACGTTTATCATCCCCTTTTCCTTTATGTGATTTAAACAAAATATCATCGAATTAGGCAATATTTTACCGTTTTCCCACGTTTTTGTGAATTTTCAGTTTATTGTTAATAATTCATTAAATATACGATAAAAATGATGCAAACACATAATTGATTAGAAATTAACCTTAAATACTTCATTTTCAATCAACCATTTGTTTCTCGTTAAAATACTGAGTAGGATATTGAAAAGAAGAGAAGTTCGGTTTTTATTGCATATATCGACGTTTCAGCAGGATTAGAGCGGTTTTACGTGTACATCTTCCATCGGTAATATAAACGGAAAATCAGGAACATTTTAGTTATTACTAATGAAAACACATTGATTTTTATCATTTTTATTGGAAACAACATTGTTATATGTCTTTTCTTGGATCTAAATAAAACGAAACCTCGCTCTATGATTTGAAGTTAAAATCCTCAAATATGGTAAAATAGTGAATTTTCACGTTAATCATTTAGTTTGATATTACGTAAATATATTCATTTTTACCAATATTTCGATACTATTTCATGTAGTATCACAATATGTGAATTGGCCTTCAAATCTCAGAATGTCGCATAATATTGCATTTTAAGCAAGTTTTCTTGCATTTTGTTTCACACGAAAAATCATCGAATTTAGCAATATTTTGACGTTTATTATCTCCTTTTCCATTATGTGTTTTAAACAAAATATCATCGAATTAGGCAATATTTTGCCGTTTTTTCACGTTTTTGTGAATTTTCAGTTTATTGTTATTAATTCATTAAATATACGATAAAAATGATGCAAACACATAATTGATTAGATAATAACCTTAAATACTTCATTTTCAATCATCTATTTGTTTCTCGTTAAAATACTGAGTAAGATATTGAAAAGGGGAGAAGTTCGGTTTTTATTGCATATATCGACGTTTCAGCCGGATTAGAGCGGTTTTACGTGTATATCTTCCATCGGTAATATAAACGGAAAATCAGGAACATTTTAGTTAATTCTAATGAAAACATATTGGTTTTTATCATTTGTATTGGAAACAACATTGTCATATGTCTTTTCTTGGATCTAAATAATACGAAACCTCGCTCTATGATTTGAAGTTAAAATCATCAAATATGGTAAAATAGTGACTTTTTTCACGTTTTTCATGTAGTTTGATATTACGTAAATATATTCATTTTTACCAATATTTCGATACTATTTCATGTAGTATCACGATATGTGAGTTGGCCTTCAAATCTCAGAATTTCGCATAATATTGCATTTTAAGCAAGTTTTTTTGCATTTTGTTTCGTACGAAAAATCATCGTATATAGCAATATTTTGACGTTTATTATCTCCTTTTCCTTTATGTGATTTAAACAAAATATCATCGAATTAGGCAATATTTTCCCGTTTTTCCACGTTTTTGTGAATTTTCAGTTTATTGTTATTAATTCATTAAATATACGATAAAAATGATGCAAACACATAATTGATTAGATAATAGCCTTAAATACTTCATTTTCAATCATCAATTTGTTTCTCGTTAAAATACTGAGTAAGATATTGAAAAGGGGAGAAGTTCGGTTTTTATTGCATATATCGACGTTTCAGCAGGATTAGAGCGGTTTTACGTGTACATCTTCCATCGGTAATATAAACGGAAAATAAGGAATATTTTAGTTAATTCTAATGAAAACACATTGGTTTTTATCATTTGTATTGGAAACAACATTGTCATATGTCTTTTCTTGGATCTAAATAATACGAAACCTCGCTCTATGATTTGAAGTTAAAATCCTCAAATATGGTATAATAATGACTTTTTTCACGTTTTTAATGTAGTTTGATATTACGTAAATATATTCATTTTTACCAATATTTCGATACTATTTCATGTAGTATCAAGATATGTGATTTGGCCCTCAAATCTTAGAATTTCGCATAATATTGCATTTTAAGCAAGTTTTCTTGCATTTTGTTTCGTACGAAAAATCATCGAATTTAGCAATATTTTTACGTTTATCATCCCCTTTTCCTTTATGTGATTTAAACAAAATATCATCGAATTAGGCAATATTTTGCCGTTTTTCCACGTTTTAGTGAATTTTCAGTTTATTGTTAATAATTCATTAAATATACGATAAAAATGATGCAAACACATAATTGATTAGAAATTAACCTTAAATACTTTATTTTCTATCAACCATTTGTTTCTCGTTAAAATACTGAGTAGGATATTGAAAAGGGGAGAAGTTCGGTTTTTATTGCATATATCGACGTTTCAGCAGGATTAGAGCGGTTTTACGTGTACATCTTCCATCGGTAATATAAACGGAAAATCAGGAACATTTTAGTTATTTCTAATGAAAACACTTTGATTTTTATAATTTTTATTGGAAACAACATTGTCATATGTCTTTTCTTGGATCTAAATATTACGAAACCTCGCTCTATGATTTGAAGTTAAAATCCTCAAATATGGTAAAATAGTGAATTTTCACGTTAATCATTTATTTTTGATATTAAGTAAATATATTCATTTTTACCAATATTTCGATACTATTTCATGTAGTATCACAATATGTGAATTGGCCTTCAATTCTCAGAATGTCGCATAATATTGCATTTTAAGCAAGTTTTCTTGCATTTTGTTTCATACGAAAAATCATCGAATTTAGCAATATTTTGACGTTTATTATCTCCTTTTCCGTTATGTGATTTAAACAAAATATCATCGAATTAGGCAATATTTTGCCGTTTTCTCACGTTTTTGTGAATTTTCAGTTTATTGTTATTAATTCATTAAATATACGATAAAAATGATGCAAACACATAATTGATTAGATAATAACCTTAAATACTTCATTTTCAATCATCTATTTGTTTCTCGTTAAAATACTGAGTAAGATATTGAAAAGGTAGAAGTTCGGTTTTATTGCATATATCGACGTTTCAGCCGGATTAGAGCGGTTTTACGTGTACATCTTCCATCGGTAATATAAACGGAAAATCAGGAACATTTTAGTTAATTCTAATGAAAACACATTGGTTTTTATCATTTGTATTGGAAACAACATTGTCATATGTCTTTTCTTGGATCTAAATAATACGAAACCTCGCTCTATGATTTGAAGTTAAAATCCTCATATATGGTAAAATAGTGGCTTTTTTCACGTTTTTCATGTAATTTGATATTACGTAAATATATTCATTTTTATCAATATTTCGATACTATTTCATGTAGTATCACGATATGTGAGTTGGCCTTCAAATCTCAGAATTTCGCATAATATTGCATTTTAAGCAAGTTTTTTTGCATTTTGTTTCGTACGAAAAATCATCGTATATAGTAATATTTTGACGTTTATTATCTCCTTTTCCTTTATGTGATTTAAACAAAATATCATCGAATTAGGCAATATTTTCCCGTTTTTCCACGTTTTTGTGAATTTTCAGTTTATTGTTATTAATTCATTAAATATACGATAAAAATGATGCAAACACATAATTGATTAGATAATAACCTTAAATACTTCATTTTCAATCATCTATTTGTTTCTCGTTAAAATACTGAGTAAGATATTGAAAAGGGGAGAAGTTCGGTTTTTATTGCATACATCGACGTTTCAGCCGGATTAGAGCGGTTTTACGTGTATATCTTCCATCGGTAATATAAACGGAAAATCAGGAACATTTTAGTTAATTCCATTGGTTTTTATCATTTGTATTGGAAACAACATTGTCATATGTCTTTTCTTGGATCTAAATAATACGAGACCTCGCTCTATGATTTGAAGTTAAAATCCTCAAATATGGTATAATAGTGACTTTTTTCACGTTTTTAATGTAGTTTGATATTACATAAATATATTCATTTTTACAAATATTTCGATACTATTTCATGTAGTATCACGATATGTGATTTGGCCTTCAAATCTTAGAATTTCGCATAATATTGCATTTTAAGCAAGTTTTCTTGCATTTTGTTTCGTACGAAAAATCATCGAATTTAGCAATATTTTTACGTTTATCATCCCCTTTTCCTTTATGTGATTTAAACAAAATATAATCGAATTAGGCAATATTTTACCGTTTTTCCACGTTTTTGTGAATTTTCAGTTTATTATTAATAATTCATTAAATATACGATAAAAATGATGCAAACACATAATTGATTAGAAATTAACCTTAAATACTTCATTTTCAATCAACCATTTGTTTCTCGTTAAAATACTGAGTAGGATATTGAAAAGGGGAGAAGTTCGGTTTTTATTGCATATATCGACGTTTCAGCAGGATTAGAGCGGTTTTACGTGTACATCTTCCATCGGTAATATAAACGGAAAATCAGGAACATTTTAGTTATTACTAATGAAAACACATTGATTTTTATCATTTTTATTGGAAACAACATTGTCAGATGTCTTTTCTTGGATCTAAATAAAACGAAACCTCGCTCTATGATTTGAAGTTAAAATCCTCAAATATGGTAAAATAGTGACTTTTTCACGTTAATCAATTAGTTTGATATTACGTAAATATATTCATTTTTACCAATATTTCGATACTATTTCATGTAGTATCACAATATGTGATTTGGCCTTCAAATCTCAGAATGTCGCATAATATTGCATTTTAAGCAAGTTTTCTTGCATTTTGTTTCGAACGAAAAATCATCGAATTTAGCAATATTTTGACGTTTATTATCTCCTTTTCCTTTATGTGATTTAAACAAAATATCATCGAATTAGGCAATATTTTGCCGTTTTTTTACTTTATGTAAATTTTCAGTTTATTGTTATTAATTCATTAAATATACGATAAAAATGATGCAAACACATAATTGATTAGATAATAGCCTTAAATACTTCATTTTCAATCATCAATTTGTTTCTCGTTAAAATACTGAGTAAGATATTGAAAAGGGGAGAAGTTCGGTTTTTATTGCATATATCGACGTTTCAGCAGGATTAGAGCGGTTTTACGTGTACATCTTCCATCGGTAATATTAACGGAAAATCAGGAACATTTTAGTTATTTCTAATGAAAACACATTGAATTTTATCATTTTTATTGGAAACAACATTGTCATATGTCTTTCCTTGGATCTAAATAATACGAAACCTCTCTCTATGATTTAAAGTTAAAATCCTCAAATATGGTAAAATAGTGAATTTTCACGTTAATCATTTAGTTTGATATTACGCAAATATATTCATTTTTACCAATATTTCGACACTATTTCATGTAGTATCACAATATGTGAATTGGCCTTCAAATCTCAGAATGTCGCATAATATTGCATTTTAAGCAAGTTTTCTTGCATTTTGTTTCTTACGAAAAATCATCGAATTTAGCAATATTTTGACGTTTATTATCTCCTTTTCCTTTATGTGATTTAAACATAATATCATCGAATTAGGCAATATTTTGCCGTTTTTTCACGTTTTTGTGAATTTTCAGTTTATTGTTATTAATTCATTAAATATACGATAAAAATGATGCAAACACATAATTGATTAGATAATAACCTTAAATACTTCATTTTCAATCATCTATTTGTTTCTCGTTAAAATACTGAGTAAGATATTGAAAAGGGGAGAAGTTCGGTTTTTATTGCATATATCGACGTTTCAGCCGGATTAGAGCGGTTTTACGTGTATATCTTCCATCGGTAATATAAACTGAAAATCAGGAACATTTTAGTTAATTCTAATGAAAACATATTGGTTTTTATCATTTGTATTGGAAACAACATTGTCATATGTCTTTTCTTGGATCTAAATAATACGAAACCTCGCTCTATGATTTGAAGTTAAAATCATCAAATATGGTAAAATAGTGACTTTTTTCACGTTTTTCATGTAGTTTGATATTACGTAAATATATTCATTTTTACCAATATTTCGATACTATTTCATGTAGTATCACGATATGTCAGTTGGCCTTCAAATCTCAGAATTTCGCATAATATTGCATTTTAAGCAAGTTTTTTTGCATTTTGTTTCGTACGAAAAATCATCGAATTTAGCAATATTTTGACGTTTATTATCTCCTTTTCCTTTATGTGATTTTAACAAAATATCATCGAATTAGGCAATATTTTGCCGTTTTTCCACGTTTTTGTGAATTTTCAGTTTATTGTTATTAATTCATTAAATATACGATAAAAATGATGCAAACACATAATTGATTAGATAATACTCTTAAATACTTCATTTTCAATCATCTATTTGTTTCTCGTTAAAATACTGAGTAAGATATTGAAAAGGGGAGAAGTTCGGTTTTTATTGCATATATCGACGTTTCAGCCGGATTAGAGCGGTTTTACGTGTACATCTTCCATCGGTAATATAAACGGAAAATAAGGAATATTTTAGTTAATTCTAATGAAAACACATTGGTTTTTATCATTTGTATTGGAAACAACATTGTCATATGTCTTTTCTTGGATCTAAATAATACGAAACCTCGCTCTATGATTTGAAGTTAAAATCCTCAAATATGGTATAATAATAACTTTTTTCACGTTTTTAATGTAGTTTGATATTACGTAAATATATTCATTTTTACCAATATTTCGATACTATTTCATGTAGTATCACGATATGTGATTTGGCCCTCAAATCTTAGAATTTCGCATAATATTGCATTTTAAGCAAGTTTTCTTGCATTTTGTTTCGTACGAAAAATCATCGAATTTAGCAATATTTTTACGTTTATCATCCCCTTTTCCTTTATGTGATTTAAACAAAATATCATCGAATTAGGCAATATTTTGCCGTTTTTCCACGTTTTTGTGAATTTTCAGTTTATTGTTAATAATTCATTAAATATACGATAAAAATGATGCAAACACATAATTGATTAGAAATTAACCTTAAATACTTTATTTTCTATCAACCATTTGTTTCTCGTTAAAATACTGAGTAGGATATTGAAAAGGGGAGAAGTTCGGTTTTTATTGCATATATCGACGTTTCAGCCGGATTAGAGCGGTTTTACGTGTACATCTTCCATCGGTAATATAAACGGAAAATCAGGAACATTTTAGTTAATTCCATTGGTTTTTATCATTTGTATTGGAAACAACATTGTCATATGTCTTTTCTTGGATCTAAATAATACGAAACCTCGCTCTATGATTTGAAGTTAAAATCCTCAAATATGGTAAAATTGTGACTTTTTTCACGTTTTTCATGTAGTTTGATATTACGTAAATATATTCATTTTTACCAATATTTCGATACTATTTCATGTAGTATCACGATATGTGAGTTGGCCTTCAAATCTCAGAATTTCGCATAATATTGCATTTTAAGCAAGTTTTTTTGCATTTTGTTTCGTACGAAAAATCATCGTATATAGCAATATTTTGACGTTTATTATCTCCTTTTCCTTTATGTGATTTAAGCAAAATATCATCGAATTAGGCAATATTTTGCCGTTTTTCCACGTTTTTGTGAATTTTCAGTTTATTGTTAATAATTCATTAAATATACGATAAAAATGATGCAAACACATAATTGATTAGATAATAACCTTAAATACTTCATTTTCAATCATCTATTTGTTTCTCGTTAAAATACTGAGTAGGATATTGAAAAGGGGAGAAGTTCGGGTTTTATTGCATATATCGACGTTTCAGCCGGATTAGAGCGGTTTTACGTGTATATCTTCCATCGGTAATATAAACGGAAAATCAGGAACATTTTAGTTAATTCCATTGGTTTTTATCATTTGTATTGGAAACAACATTGTCATATGTCTTTTCTTGGATCTAAATAATACGAAACCTCGCTCTATGATTTGAAGTTAAAATCCTCAAATATGGTATAATAGTGACTTTTTTCACGTTTTTAATGTAGTTTGATATTACGTAAATATATTCATTTTTACCAATATTTCGATACTATTTCATGTAGTATCACGATATGTGATTTGGCCTTCAAATCTTAGAATTTCGCATAATATTGCATTTTAAGCAAGTTTTCTTGCATTTTGTTTCGTACGAAAAATCTTCGAATTTAGCAATATTTTTACGTTTATCATCACCTTTTCCTCTATGTGATTTAAACAAAATATCATCGAATTAGGCCATATTTTGCCGTTTTTCCACGTTATTGTGAATTTTCAGTTTATTGTTAATAATTCATTAAATATACGATAAAAATGATGCAAACACATAATTGATTAGATAATAACCTTAAATACTTCATTTTCAATCATCTATTTGTTTCTCGTTAAAATACTGAGTAAGATATTGAAAAGGGGAGAAGTTCGGTTTTTATTGCATATATCGGCGTTTCAGCCGGATTAGAGCGGTTTTACGTGTACATTTTCCATCGGTAATATAAACGGAAAATCAGGAACATTTTAGTTATTACTAATGAAAACACATTGATTTTTATCATTTTTATTGGAAACAACATTGTCATATGTCTTTTCTTGGATCTAAATAAAACGAAACCTCGCTCTATGATTTGAAGTTAAAATCCTCAAATATGGTAAAATAGTGACTTTTTCACGTTAATCATTTAGTTTGATATTACGTAAATATAATCATTTTTACCAATATTTCGATACTATTTCATGTAGTATCACAATATGTGATTTGGCCTTCAAATCTCAGAATGTCGCATAATATTGCATTTTAAGCAAGTTTTCTTGCATTTTGTTTCGAACGAAAAATCATCGAATTTAGCAATATTTTTACGTTTATCATCCCCTTTTCTTTTATGTGATTTAAACAAAATATCATCGAATTAGGCAATATTTTGCCGTTTTTCCACGTTTTTGTGAATTTTCAGTTTATTGTTAATAATTCATTAAATATACGATAAAAATGATGCAAACACATAATTGATTAGAAATTAACCTTAAATACTTTATTTTCAATCAACCATTTGTTTCTCGTTAAAATACTGAGTAGGATATTGAAAAGGGGAGAAGTTCGGTTTTTATTGCATATATCGACGTTTCAGCAGGATTAGAGCAGTTTTACGTGTACATCTTCCATCGGTAATATAAACGGAAAATCAGGAACATTTTAGTTATTTCTAATGAAAACACATTGATTTTTATAATTTTTATTGGAAACAACATTGTCATATGTCTTTTCTTGGATCTAAATAATACGAAACCTCGCTCTATGATTTGAAGTTAAAATCCTCAAATATGGTAAAATAGTGAATTTTCACGTTAATCATTTAGTTTGATATTACGTAAATATATTCATTTTTACCAATATTTCGATACTATTTCATGTAGTATCACAATATGTGAATTGGCCTTCAAATCTCAGAATGTCGCATAATATTGCATTTTAAGCAAGTTTTCTTGCATTTTGTTTCGTACGAAAAATCATCGAATTTAGCAATATTTTGACGTTTATTATCACCTTTTCCTTTATGTGATTTAAACAAAATATCATCGAATTAGGCAATATTTTGCCGTTTTTTCACGTTTTTGTGAATTTTCAGAAATTAACCAAATTAATCACTGAAATTTTCAGTGATTAGAAATTAACCTTAAATACTTTATTTTCAATCAACCATTTGTTTCTCGTTAAAATACTGAGTAGGATATTGAAAAGGGGAGAAGTTCGGTTTTTATTGCATATATCGACGTTTCAGCAGGATTAGAGCGGTTTTACGTGTACATCTTCCATTGGTAATATAAACGGAAAATCAGGATCATTTTAGTTATTTCTAATGAAAACACATTGATTTTTATAATTTTTGTTGGAAACAACATTGTCATATGTCTTTTTTTGGATCTAAATAATACGAAACCTCGCTCTATGATTTGAAGTTAAAATCCTCAAATATGGTAAAATAGTGAATTTTCACGTTAATCATTTAGTTTGATATTACGTAAATATATTCATTTTTACCAATATTTCGATACTATTTCATGTAGTATCACAATATGTGAATTGGCCTTCAAATCTCAGAATGTCGCATAATATTGCATTTTAAGCAAGTTTTCTTGCATTTTGTTTCGTACGAAAAATCATCGAATTTAGCAATATTTTGACGTTTATTATCTCCTTTTCCTTTATGTGATTTAAACAAAATATCATCGAAATAGGCAATATTTTGCCGTTTTTTCACGTTTTTGTGAATTTTCTGTTTATTGTTATTAATTCATTAAATATACGATAAAAATGATGCAAACACATAATTGATTAGATAATAACCTTAAATACTTCATTTTCAATCATCTATTTGTTTCTCGTTAAAATACTGAGTAAGATATTGAAAAGGGGAGAAGTTCGGTTTTATTGCATATATCGACGTTTCAGCCGGATTAGAGCGGTTTTACGTGTACATCTTCCATCGGTAATATAAATGGAAAATCAGGAACATTTTAGTTAATTCTAATGAAAACACATTGGTTTTTATCATTTGTATTGGAAACAACATTGTCATATGTCTTTTCTTGGATCTAAATAATACGAAACCTCGCTCTATGATTTGAAGTTAAAATCCTCAAATATGGTAAAATAGTGACTTTTTTCACGTTTTTCATGTAGTTTGATATTACGTAAATATATTCATTTTTACCAATATTTCGATACTATTTCATGTAGTATCACGATATGTCAGTTGGCCTTCAAATCTCAGAATTTCGCATAATATTGCATTTTAAGCAAGTTTTCTTGCATTTTGTTTCGTACGAAAAATCATCGAATTTAGCAATATTTTTACGTTTATCATCTCCTTTTCCTTTATGTGATTTAAACAAAATATCATCGAATTAGGCAATATTTTACCGTTTTTTCACGTTTTTGTGAATTTTCAGTTTATTGTTATTAATTCATTAAATATACGATAAAAATGATGCAAACACATAATTGATTAGATAATAACCTTAAATACTTTATTTTCAATCATCTATTTGTTTCTTGTTAAAATACTGAGTAAGATATTGAAAAGGGGAGAAGTTGGGTTTTTATTGCATATATCGACGTTTCAGCCGGATTAGAGCTGTTTTACGTGTACATCTTCCATCGGTAATATAAACGGAAAATCAGGAACATTTTAGTTAATTCTAATGAAAACACATTGGTTTTTATCATTTGTATTGGAAACAACATTGTCATATGTCTTTTCTTGGATCTAAATAATACGAAACCTCGCTCTATGATTTGAAGTTAAAATCCTCAAATATGGTAAAATAGTGAATTTTCACGTTTTTCATGTAGTTTGATATTACGTAAATATATTCATTTTTACCAATATTTCGATACTATTTCATGTAGTATCACGACATGTCAGTTGGCCTTCAAATCTCAGAATTTCGCATAATATTGCATTTTAAGCAAGTTTTTTTGCATTTTGTTTCGTACGAAAAATCATCGAATTTAGCAATATTTTGACGTTTATTATCTCCTTTTCCTTTATGTGATTTTAACAAAATATCATCGAATTAGGCAATATTTTGCCGTTTTTCCACGTTTTTGTGAATTTTCAGTTTATTGTTATTAATTCATTAAATATTCAATAAAAATGATGCAAACACATAATTGATTAGATAATAACCTTAAATACTTCATTTTCAATCATCTATTTGTTTCTCGTTAAAATACTGAGTAAGATATTGAAAAGGGGAGAAGTTCGGTTTTTATTGCATATATCGACGTTTCAGCCGGATTAGAGCGGTTTTACGTGTATATCTTCCATCGGTAATATAAACGGAAAATCAGGAACATTTTAGTTAATTCCATTGGTTTTTATCATTTGTATTGGAAACAACATTGTCATATGTCTTTTCTTGGATCTAAATAAAACGAAACCTCGCTCTATGATTTGAAGTTAAAATCCTCAAATATGGTAAAATAGTGAATTTTCACGTTAATCATTTAGTTTGATATTACGTAAATATATTCATTTTTACCAATATTTCGATACTATTTCATGTAGTATCACAATATGTGAATTGGCCTTCAAATCTCAGAATGTCGCATAATATTGCATTTTAAGCAAGTTTTCTTGCATTTTGTTTCACACGAAAAATCATCGAATTTAGCAATATTTTGACGTTTATTATCTCCTTTTCCATTATGTGTTTTAAACAAAATATCATCGAATTAGGCAATATTTTGCCGTTTTTTCACGTTTTTGTGAATTTTCAGTTTATTGTTATTAATTCATTAAATATACGATAAAAATGATGCAAACACATAATTGATTAGATAATAACCTTAAATACTTCATTTTCAATCATCTATTTGTTTCTCGTTAAAATACTGAGTAAGATATTGAAAAGGGGAGAAGTTCGGTTTTTATTGCGTATATCGACGTTTCAGCCGGATTAGAGCGGTTTTACGTGTATATCTTCCATCGGTAATATAAACGGAAAATCAGGAACATTTTAGTTAATTCTAATGAAAACATATTGGTTTTTATCATTTGTATTGGAAACAACATTGTCATATGTCTTTTCTTGGATCTAAATAATACGAAACCTCGCTCTATGATTTGAAGTTAAAATCCTCAAATATGGTAAAATAGTGACTTTTTTCACGTTTTTCATGTAGTTTGATATTACGTAAATATATTCATTTTTACCAATATTTCGATACTATTTCATGTAGTATCACGATATGTGAGTTGGCCTTCAAATCTCAGAATTTCGCATAATATTGCATTTTAAGCAAGTTTTTTTGCATTTTGTTTCGTACGAAAAATCATCGTATATAGCAATATTTTGACGTTTATTATCTCCTTTTCCTTTATGTGATTTAAACAAAATATCATCGAATTAGGCAATATTTTCCCGTTTTTCCACGTTTTTGTGAATTTTCAGTTTATTGTTATTAATTCATTAAATATACGATAAAAATTATGCAAACACATAATTGATTAGATAATAACCTTAAATACTTCATTTTCAATTATCTATTTGTTTCTCGTTAAAATACTGAGTAAGATATTGAAAAGGGGAGAAGTTCGGTTTTTATTGCATATATCGACGTTTCAGCCGGATTAGAGCGGTTTTACGTGTATATCTTCCATCGGTAATATAAACGGAAAATCAGGAACATTTTAGTTAATTCCATTGGTTTTTATCATTTGTATTGGAAACAACATTGTCATATGTCTTTTCTTGGATCTAAATAATACGAGACCTCGCTCTATGATTTGAAGTTAAAATCCTCAAATATGGTATAATAGTGACTTTTTTCACGTTTTTAATGTAGTTTGATATTACGTAAATATATTCATTTTTACAAATATTTCGATACTATTTCATGTAGTATCACGATATGTGATTTGGCCTTCAAATCTTAGAATTTCGCATAATATTGCATTTTAAGCAAGTTTTCTTGCATTTTGTTTCGTACGAAAAATCATCGAATTTAGCAATATTTTTACGTTTATCATCCCCTTTTCCTTTATGTGATTTAAACAAAATATCATCGAATTAGGCAATATTTTACCGTTTTTCCACGTTTTTGTGAATTTTCAGTTTATTATTAATAATTCATGAAATATACGATAAAAATGATGCAAACACATAATTGATTAGAAATTAACCTTAAATACTTCATTTTCAATCAACCATTTGTTTCTCGTTAAAATACTGAGTAGGATATTGAAAAGGGGAGAAGTTCGGTTTTTATTGCATATATCGACGTTTCAGCAGGATTAGAGCGGTTTTACGTGTACATCTTCCATCGGTAATATAAACGGAAAATCAGGAACATTTTAGTTATTACTAATGAAAACACATTGATTTTTATCATTTTTATTGGAAACAACATTGTCATATGTCTTTTCTTGGATCTAAATAAAACGAAACCTCGCTCTATGATTTGAAGTTAAAATCCTCAAATATGGTAAAATAGTGACTTTTTCACGTTAATCAATTAGTTTGATATTACGTAAATATATTCATTTTTACCAATATTTCGATACTATATCATGTAGTATCACAATATGTGATTTGACCTTCAAATCTCAGAATGTCGCATAATATTGCATTTTAAGCAAGTTTTCTTGCATTTTGTTTCGAACGAAAAATCATCGAATTTAGCAATATTTTGACGTTTATTATCTCCTTTTCCTTTATGTGATTTAAACAAAATATCATCGAATTAGGCAATATTTTGCCGTTTTTTTACTTTATGTAAATTTTCAGTTTATTGTTATTAATTCATTAAATATACGATAAAAATGATGCAAACACATAATTGATTAGATAATAGCCTTAAATACTTCATTTTCAATCATCAATTTTTTTCTCGTTAAAATACTGAGTAAGATATTGAAAAGGGGAGAAGTTCGGTTTTTATTGCATATATCGACGTTTCAGCAGGATTAGAGCGGTTTTACGTGTACATCTTCCATCGGTAATATAAACGGAAAATCAGGAACATTTTAGTTATTTCTAATGAAAACACATTGAATTTTATCATTTTTATTGGAAACAACATTGTCATATGTCTTTCCTTGGATCTAAATAATACGAAACCTCTCTCTATGATTTAAAGTTAAAATCCTCAAATATGGTAAAATAGTGAATTTTCACGTTAATCATTTAGTTTGATATTACGTAAATATATTCATTTTTACCAATATTTCGACACTATTTCATGTAGTATCACAATATGTGAATTGGCCTTCAAATCTCAGAATGTCGCATAATATTGCATTTTAAGCAAGTTTTCTTGCATTTTGTTTCTTACGAAAAATCATCGAATTTAGCAATATTTTTGACGTTTATTATCTCCTTTTCCTTTATGTGATTTAAACATAATATCATCGAATTAGGCAATATTTTGCCGTTTTTTCACGTTTTTGTGAATTTTCAGTTTATTGTTATTAATTCATTAAATATACGATAAAAATGATGCAAACACATAATTGATTAGATAATAACCTTAAATACTTCATTTTCAATCATCTGTTTGTTTCTCGTTAAAATACTGAGTAAGATATTGAAAAGGGGAGAAGTTCGGTTTTTATTGCATATATCGACGTTTCAGCCGGATTAGAGCGGTTTTACGTGTATATCTTCCATCGGTAATATAAACGGAAAATCAGGAACATTTTAGTTAATTCTAATGAAAACATATTGGTTTTTATCATTTGTATTAGAAACAACATTGTCATATGTCTTTTCTTGGATCTAAATAATACGAAACCTCGCTCTATGATTTGAAGTTAAAATCATCAAATATGGTAAAATAGTGACTTTTTTCACGTTTTTCATGTAGTTTGATATTACGTAAATATATTCATTTTTACCAATATTTCGATACTATTTCATGTAGTATCACGATATGTCAGTTGGCCTTCAAATCTCAGAATTTCGCATAATATTGCATTTTAAGCAAGTTTTTTTGCATTTTGTTTCGTACGAAAAATCATCGAATTTAGCAATATTTTGACGTTTATTATCTCCTTTTCCTTTATGTGATTTTAACAAAATATCATCGAATTAGGCAATATTTTGCCGTTTTTCCACGTTTTTGTGAATTTTCAGTTTATTGTTATTAATTCATTAAATATACCATAAAAATGATGCAAACACATAATTGATTAGATAATACTCTTAAATACTTCATTTTCAATCATCTATTTGTTTCTCGTTAAAATACTGAGTAAGATATTGAAAAGGGGAGAAGTTCGGTTTTTATTGCATATATCGACGTTTCAGCCGGATTAGAGCGGTTTTACGTGTACATCTTCCATCGGTAATATAAACGGAAAATAAGGAATATTTTAGTTAATTCTAATGAAAACACATTGGTTTTTATCATTTGTATTGGAAACAACATTGTCATATGTCTTTTCTTGGATCTAAATAATACGAAACCTCGCTCTATGATTTGAAGTTAAAATCCTCAAATATGGTATAATAATGACTTTTTTCACGTTTTTAATGTAGTTTGATATTACGTAAATATATTCATTTTTACCAATATTTCGATACTATTTCATGTAGTATCACGATATGTGATTTGGCCCTCAAATCTTAGAATTTCGCATAATATTGCATTTTAAGCAAGTTTTCTTGCATTTTGTTTCGTACGAAAAATCATCGAATTTAGCAATATTTTTACGTTTATCATCCCCTTTTCCTTTATGTGATTTAAACAAAATATCATCGAATTAGGCAATATTTTGCCGTTTTTCCACGTTTTTGTGAATTTTCAGTTTATTGTTAATAATTCATTAAATATACGATAAAAATGATGCAAACACATAATTGATTAGAAATTAACCTTAAATACTTTATTTTCTATCAACCATTTGTTTCTCGTTAAAATACTGAGTAGGATATTGAAAATGGGAGAAGTTCGGTTTTTATTGCATATATCGACGTTTCAGCAGGATTAGAGCGGTTTTACGTGTACATCTTCCATCGGTAATATAAACGGAAAATCAGGAACATTTTAGTTATTTCTAATGAAAACACTTTGATTTTTATAATTTTTATTGGAAACAACATTGTCATATGTCTTTTCTTGGATCTAAATATTACGAAACCTCGCTCTATGATTTGAAGTTAAAATCCTCAATTATGGTAAAATAGTGAATTTTCACGTTAATCATTTATTTTTTATATTAAGTAAATATATTCATTTTTACCAATATTTCGATACTATTTCATGTAGTATCACAATATGTGAATTGGCCTTCAATTCTCAGAATGTCGCATAATATTGCATTTTAAGCAAGTTTTCTTGCATTTTGTTTCATACGAAAAATCATCGAATTTAGCAATATTTTGACGTTTATTATCTCCTTTTCCTTTATGTGATTTAAACAAAATATCATCGAATTAGGCAATATTTTGCCGTTTTCTCACGTTTTTGTGAATTTTCAGTTTATTGTTATTAATTCATTAAATATACGATAAAAATGATGCAAACACATAATTGATTAGATAATAACCTTAAATACTTCGTTTTCAATCATCTATTTGTTTCTCGTTAAAATACTGAGTAAGATATTGAAAAGGGGAGAAGTTCGGTTTTTATTGCATATATCGACGTTTCAGCCGGATTAGAGCGGTTTTACGTGTACATCTTCCATCGGTAATATAAACGGAAAATCAGGAACATTTTAGTTAATTCCATTGGTTTTTATCATTTGTATTGGAAACAACATTGTCATATGTCTTTTCTTGGATCTAAATAATACGAAACCTCGCTCTATGACTTGAAGTTAAAATCCTCAAATATGGTAAAATTGTGACTTTTTTCACGTTTTTCATGTAGTTTGATATTACGTAAATATATTCATTTTTACCAATATTTCGATACTATTTCATGTAGTATCACGATATGTGAGTTGGCCTTCAAATCTCAGAATTTCGCATAATATTGCATTTTAAGCAAGTTTTTTTGCATTTTGTTTCGTACGAAAAATCATCGTATATAGCAATATTTTGACGTTTATTATCTCCTTTTCCTTTATGTGATTTAAGCAAAATATCATCGAATTAGGCAATATTTTGCCGTTTTTCCACGTTTTTGTGAATTTTCAGTTTATTGTTAATAATTCATTAAATATACGATAAAAATGATGCAAACATATAACTGATTAGATAATAACCTTAAATACTTCATTTTCAATCATCTATTTGTTTTTCGTTAAAATACTGAGTAAGATATTGAAAAGGGGAGAAGTTCGGGTTTTATTGCATATATCGACGTTTCAGCCGGATTAGAGCGGTTTTACGTGTATATCTTCCATCGGTAATATAAACGGAAAATCAGGAACATTTTAGTTAATTCCATTGGTTTTTATCATTTGTATTGGAAACAACATTGTCATATGTCTTTTCTTGGATCTAAATAATACGAAACCTCCCTCTATGATTTGAAGTTAAAATCCTCAAATATGGTATAATAGTGACTTTTTCACGTTTTTAATGTAGTTTGATATTACGTAAATATATTCATTTTTACCAATATTTCGATACTATTTCATGTAGTATCACGATATGTGATTTGGCCTTCAAATCTTAGAATTTCGCATAATATTGCATTTTAAGCAAGTTTTCTTGCATTTTGTTTCGTACGAAAAATCTTCGAATTTAGCAATATTTTTACGTTTATCATCACCTTTTCCTCTATGTGATTTAAACAAAATATCATCGAATTAGGCAATATTTTGCCGTTTTTCCACGTTATTGTGAATTTTCAGTTTATTGTTAATAATTCATTAAATATACGATAAAAATGATGCAAACACATAATTGATTAGATAATAACCTTAAATACTTCATTTTCAATCATCTATTTGTTTCTCGTTAAAATACTGAGTAAGATATTGAAAAGGGGAGAAGTTCGGTTTTTATTGCATATATCGACGTTTCAGCCGGATTAGAGCGGTTTTACGTGTACATTTTCCATCGGTAATATAAACGGAAAATCAGGAACATTTTAGTTATTACTAATGAAAACACATTGATTTTTATCATTTTTATTGGAAACAACATTGTCATATGTCTTTTCTTGGATCTAAATAAAACGAAACCTCGCTCTATGATTTGAAGTTAAAATCCTCAAATATGGTAAAATAGTGACTTTTTCACGTTAATCATTTAGTTTGATATTACGTAAATATAATCATTTTTACCAATATTTCGATACTATTTCATGTAGTATCACAATATGTGATTTGGCCTTCAAATCTCAGAATGTCGCATAATATTGCATTTTAAGCAAGTTTTCTTGCATTTTGTTTCGAACGAAAAATCATCGAATTTAGCAATATTTTGACGTTTATTATCTCCTTTTCCTTTATGTGATTTAAACAAAATATCATCGAATTAGGCAATATTTTGCCGTTTTTTCACGTTTTTGTGAATTTTCAGTTTATTGTTATTAATTCATTAAATATACGATAAAAATGATGCAAACACATAATTGATTAGATAATAACCTTAAATACTTCATTTTCAATCATCTATTTGTTTCTCGTTAAAATACTGAGTAAAATATTGAAAAGGGGAGAAGTTCGGTTTTATTGCATATATCGACGTTTCAGATGGATTAGAGCGGTTTTACGTGTACATCTTCCATCGGTAATATAAACGGAAAATCAGGAACATTTTAGTTAATTCTAATGAAAACACATTGGTTTTTATCATTTGTATTGGAAACAACATTGTCATATGTCTTTTCTTGGATCTAAATAATACGAAACCTCGCTCTATGATTTGAAGGTAAAATCCTCATATATGGTAAAATAGTGGCTTTTTCACGTTTTTCATGAAGTTTGATATTACGTAAATATATTCATTTTTACCAATATTTCGATACTATTTCATGTAGTATCACGATATGTCAGTTGGCCTTCAAATCTCAGAATTTCGCATAATATTGCATTTTAAGCAAGTTTTTTTGCATTTTGTTTCGTACGAAAAATCATCGAATTTAGCAATATTTTGACGTTTATTATCTCCTTTTCCTTTATGTGATTTTAACAAAATATCATCGAATTAGGCAATATTTTGCCGTTTTTCCACGTTTTTGTGAATTTTCAGTTTATTGTTATTAATTCATTAAATATACGATAAAAATGATGCAAACACATAATTGATTAGATAATAACCTTAAATACTTCGTTTTCAATCATCTATTTGTTTCTCGTTAAAATACTGAGTAAGATATTGAAAAGGGGAGAAGTTCGGTTTTTATTGCATATATCGACGTTTCAGCCGGATTAGAGCGGTTTTACGTGTACATCTTCCATCGGTAATATAAACGGAAAATTAGGAACATTTTAGTTAATTCCATTGGTTTTTATCATTTGTATTGGAAACAACATTGTCATATGTCTTTTCTTGGATCTAAATAATACGAAACCTCGCTCTATGATTTGAAGTTAAAATCCTCAAATATGGTAAAATTGTGACTTTTTTCACGTTTTTCATGTAGTTTGATATTACGTAAATATATTCATTTTTACCAATATTTCGATACTATTTCATGTAGTATCACGATATGTGAGTTGGCCTTCAAATCTCAGAATTTCGCATAATATTGCATTTTAAGCAAGTTTTTTTGCATTTTGTTTCGTACGAAAAATCATCGTATATAGCAATATTTTGACGTTTATTATCTCCTTTTCCTTTATGTGATTTAAGCAAAATATCATCGAATTAGGCAATATTTTGCCGTTTTTCCACGTTTTTGTGAATTTTCAGTTTATTGTTAATAATTCATTAAATATACGATAAAAATGATGCAAACACATAATTGATTAGATAATAACCTTAAATACTTCATTTTCAATCATCTATTTGTTTTTCGTTAAAATACTGAGTAAGATATTGAAAAGGGGAGAAGTTCGGGTTTTATTGCATATATCGACGTTTCAGCCGGATTAGAGCGGTTTTACGTGTATATCTTCCATCGGTAATATAAACGGAAAATCAGGAACATTTTAGTTAATTCCATTGGTTTTTATCATTTGTATTGGAAACAACATTGTCATATGTCTTTTCTTGGATCTAAATAATACGAAACCTCGCTCTATGATTTGAAGTTAAAATCCTCAAATATGGTATAATAGTGACTTTTTCACGTTTTTAATGTAGTTTGATATTACGTAAATATATTAATTTTTACCAATATTTCGATACTATTTCATGTAGAATCACGATATGTGATTTGGCCTTCAAATCTTAGAATTTCGCATAATATTGCATTTTAAGCAAGTTTTCTTGCATTTTGTTTCGTACGAAAAATCTTCGAATTTAGCAATATTTTTACGTTTATCATCACCTTTTCCTCTATGTGATTTAAACAAAATATCATCGAATTAGGCAATATTTTGCCGTTTTTCCACGTTATTGTGAATTTTCAGTTTATTGTTAATAATTCATTAAATATACGATAAAAATGATGCAAACACATAATTGATTAGATAATAACCTTAAATACTTCATTTTCAATCATCTATTTGTTTCTCGTTAAAATACTGAGTAAGATATTGAAAAGGGGAGAAGTTCGGTTTTTATTGCATATATCGACGTTTCAGCCGGATTAGAGCGGTTTTACGTGTACATTTTCCATCGGTAATATAAACGGAAAATCAGGAACATTTTAGTTATTACTAATGAAAACACTTTGATTTTTATCATTTTTATTGGAAACAACATTGTCATATGTCTTTGCTTGGATCTAAATAAAACGAAACCTCGCTCTATGATTTGAAGTTAAAATCCTCAAATATGGTAAAATAGTGACTTTTTCACGTTAATCATTTAGTTTGATATTACGTAAATATATTCATTTTTACCAATATTTCGATACTATTTCATGTAGTATCACAATATGTGATTTGGCCTTCAAATCTCAGAATGTCGCATAATATTGCATTTTAAGCAAGTTTTCTTGCATTTTGTTTCGAACGAAAAATCATCGAATTTAGCAATATTTTGACGTTTATTATCTCCTTTTCCTTTATGTGATTTTAACAAAATATCATCGAATTAGGCAATATTTTGCCGTTTTTCCACGTTTTTGTGAATTTTCAGTTTATTGTTATTAATTCATTAAATATACGATAAAAATGAAGCAAACACATAATTGATTACATAATAACCTTAAATACTTCATTTTCAATCATCTATTTGTTTCTCGTTAAAATACTGAGTAAGATATTGAAAAGGGGAGAAGTTCGGTTTTATTGCATATATCGACGTTTCAGCCGGATTAGAGCGGTTTTACGTGTACATCTTCCATCGGTAATATAAACGGAAAATCAGGAACATTTTAGTTAATTCTAATGAAAACACATTGGTTTTTATCATTTGTATTGGAAACAACATTGTCATATGTCTTTTCTTGGATCTAAATAATACGAAACCTCGCTCTATGATTTGAAGTTAAAATCCTCATATATGGTAAAATAGTGGCTTTTTTCACGTTTTTCATGTAGTTTGATATTACGTAAATATATTCATTTTTACCAATATTTCGATACTATTTCATGTAGTATCACGATATGTCAGTTGGCCTTCAAATCTCAGAATTTCGCATAATATTGCATTTTAAGCAAGTTTTTTTGCATTTTGTTTCGTACGAAAAATCATCGAATTTAGCAATATTTTGACGTTTATTATCTCCTTTTCCTATATGTGATTTTAACAAAATATCATCGAATTAGGCAATATTTTGCCGTTTTTCCACGTTTTTGTGAATTTTCAGTTTATTGTTATTAATTCATTAAATATACGATAAAAATGATGCAAACACATAATTGATTAGATAATAACCTTAAATACTTCATTTTCAATCATCTATTTGTTTTTCGTTAAAATACTGAGTAAGATATTGAAAAGGGGAGAAGTTCGGGTTTTATTGCATATATCGACGTTTCAGCCGGATTAGAGCGGTTTTAAGTGTATATCTTCTATCGGTAATATAAACGGAAACTCAGGAACATTTTAGTTAATTCAATTGGTTTTTATCATTTGTATTGGAAACAACATTGTCATATGTCTTTTCTTGGATCTAAATAATACGAAACCTCGCTCTATGATTTGAAGTTAAAATCCTCAAATATGGTATAATAGTGACTTTTTTCACGTTTTTAATGTAGTTTGATATTACGTAAATATATTCATTTTTACCAATATTTCGATACTATTTCATGTAGTATCACGATATGTGATTTGGCCTTCAAATCTTAGAATTTCGCATAATATTGCATTTTAAGCAAGTTTTCTTGCATTTTGTTTCGTACGAAAAATCTTCGAATTTAGCAATATTTTTACGTTTATCATCACCTTTTCCTCTATGTGATTTAAACAAAATATCATCGAATTAGGCTATATTTTGCAGTTTTTCCACGTTATTGTGAATTTTCAGTTTATTGTTAATAATTCATTAAATATACGATAAAAATGATGCAAACACATAATTGATTAGATAATAACCTTAAATACTTCATTTTCTATCATCTATTTGTTTCTCGTTAAAATACTGAGTAAGATATTGAAAAGGGGAGAAGTTCGGTTTTTATTGCATATATCGACGTTTCAGCCGGATTAGAGCGGTTTTACGTGTACATTTTCCATCGGTAATATAAACGGAAAATCAGGAACATTTTAGTTATTACTAATGAAAACACATTGATTTTTATCATTTTTATTGGAAACAACATTGTCATATGTCTTTCTTGGATCTAAATAAAACTAAACCTCGCTCTATGATTTGAAGTTAAAATCCTCAAATATGGTAAAATAGTGACTTTTTCACGTTAATCATTTAGTTTGATATTACGTAAATATATTCATTTTTACCAATATTTCGATACTTTTTCATGTAGTATCACAATATGTGATTTGGCCTTCAAATCTCAGAATGTCGCATAATATTGCATTTTAAGCAAGTTTTCTTGCATTTTGTTTCGAACGAAAAATCATCGAATTTAGCAATATTTTGACGTTTATTATCTCCTTTTCCTTTATGTGATTTAAACAAAATATCATCGAATTAGGCAATATTTTGCCGTTTTTTCACGTTTTGTGAATTTTCAGTTTATTGTTATTAATTCATTAAATATACGATAAAAATGATGCAAACACATAATTGATTAGATAATAACCTTAAATACTTCATTTTCAATCATCTATTTGTTTCTCGTTAAAATACTGAGTAAGATATTGAAAAGGGGAGAAGTTCGGTTTTATTGCATATATCGACGTTTCAGCCGGATTAGAGCGGTTTTACGTGTACATCTTCCTTTGTAATATGAACGGAAAATCAGGAACATTTTAGTTAATTCTAATGAAAACACATTGGTTTTTATCATTTGTATTGGAAACAACATTGTCATATGTCTTTTCTTGGATCTAAATAATACGAAACCTCGCTCTATGATTTGAAGTTAAAATCCTCATATATGGTAAAATAGTGGCTTTTTTCACGTTTTTCATGTAGTTTGATATTACGTAAATATATTCATTTTTACCAATATTTCGATACTATTTCATGTAGTATCACGATATGTCAGTTGGCCCTCAAATCTCAGAATTTCGCATAATATTGCATTTTAAGCAAGTTTTTTTGCATTTTGTTTCGTACGAAAAATCATCGAATTTAGCAATATTTTGACGTTTATTATCTCCTTTTCCTTTATGTGATTTTAACAAAATATCATCGAATTAGGCAATATTTTGCCGTTTTTCCACGTTTTTGTTAATTTTCAGTTTATTGTTATTAATTCATTAAATATACGATAAAAATGATGCAAACACATAATTGATTAGATAATAACCTTAAATACTTCGTTTTCAATCATCTATTTGTTTCTCGTTAAAATACTGAGTAAGATATTGAAAAGGGGAGAAGTTCGGTTTTTATTGCATATATCGACGTTTCAGCCGGATTTGAGCGGTTTTACGTGTACATCTTCCATCGGTAATATAAACTGAAAATCAGGAACATTTTAGTTAATTCCATTTGTTTTTATCATTTGTATTGGAAACAACATTGTCATATGTCTTTTCTTGGATCTAAATAATACGAAACCTCGCTCTATGATTTGAAGTTAAAATCCTCAAATATGGTAAAATTGTGACTTTTTTCACGTTTTTCATGTAGTTTGATATTACGTAAATATATTCATTTTTACCAATATTTCGATACTATTTCATGTAGTATCACGATATGTGAGTTGGCCTTCAAATCTCAGAATTTCGCATAATATTGCATTTTAAGCAAGTTTTTTTGCATTTTGTTTCGTACGAAAAATCATCGTATATAGCAATATTTTGACGTTTATTATCTCCTTTTCCTTTATGTGATTTAAACAAAATATCATCGAATTAGGCAATATTTTGCCGTTTTTCCACGTTTTTGTGAATTTTCAGTTTATTGTTAATAATTCATTAAATATTCGATAAAAATGATGCAAACACATAATTGATTAGATAATAACCTTAAATACTTCATTTTCAATCATCTATTTGTTTTTCGTTAAAATACTGAGTAAGATATTGAAAAGGGGAGAAGTTCGGGTTTTATTGCATATATCGACGTTTCAGCCGGATTAGAGCGGTTTTACGTGTATATCTTCCATCGGTAATATAAACGGAAAATCAGGAACATTTTAGTTAATTCCATTGGTTTTTATCATTTGTATTGGAAACAACATTGTCATATGTCTTTTCTTGGATCTAAATAATACGAAACCTCGCTCTATGATTTGAAGTTAAAATCCTCAAATATGGTATAATAGTGACTTTTTTCACGTTTTTAATGTAGTTTGATATTACGTAAATATATTCATTTTTACCAATATTTCGATACTATTTCATGTAGTATCACGATATGTGATTTGGCATTCAAATCTTAGAATTTCGCATAATATTGCATTTTAAGCAAGTTTTCTTGCATTTTGTTTCGTACGAAAAATCTTCGAATTTAGCAATATTTTTACGTTTATCATCACCTTTTCCTCTATGTGATTTAAACAAAATATCATCGAATTATGCAATATTTTGCCGTTTTTCCACGTTATTGTGAATTTTCAGTTTATTGTTAATAATTCATTAAATATACGATAAAAATGATGCAAACACATAATTGATTAGATAATAACCTTAAATACTTCATTTTCAATCATCTATTTGTTTCTCGTTAAAATACTGAGTAAGATATTGAAAAGGGGAGAAGTTCGGTTTTTATTGCATATATCGACGTTTCAGCCGGATTAGAGCGGTTTTACGTGTACATTTTCCATCGGTAATATAAACGGAAAATCAGGAACATTTTAGTTATTACTAATGAAAACACATTGATTTTTATCATTTTTATTGGAAACAACATTGTCATATGTCTTTTCTTGGATCTAAATAAAACGAAACCTCGCTCTATGATTTGAAGTTAAAATCCTCAAATATGGTAAAATAGTGACTTTTTCACGTTAATCATTTAGTTTGATATTACGTAAATATATTCATTTTTACCAATATTTCGATACTATTTCATGTAGTATCACAATATGTGATTTGGCCTTCAAATCTCAGAATGTCGCATAATATTGCATTTTAAGCAAGTTTTCTTGCATTTTGTTTCGAACGAAAAATCATCGAATTTAGCAATATTTTGACGTTTATTATCTCCTTTTCCTTTATGTGATTTAAACAAAATATCATCGAATTAGGCAATATCTTGCCGTTTTTCCACGTTTTTGTTAATTTTCAGTTTATTGTTATTAATTCATTAAATATACGATAAAAATGATGCAAACACATAATTGATTAGATAATAACCTTAAATACTTCGTTTTCAATCATCTATTTGTTTCTCGTTAAAATACTGAGTAAGATATTGAAAAGGGGAGAAGTTCGGTTTTTATTGCATATATCGACGTTTCAGCCGGATTTGAGCGGTTTTACGTGTACATCTTCCATCGGTAATATAAACTGAAAATCAGGAACATTTTAGTTAATTCCATTTGTTTTTATCATTTGTATTGGAAACAACATTGTCATATGTCTTTTCTTGGATCTAAATAATACGAAACCTCGCTCTATGATTTGAAGTTAAAATCCTCAAATATGGTAAAATTGTGACTTTTTTCACGTTTTTCATGTAGTTTGATATTACGTAAATATATTCATTTTTACCAATATTTCGATACTATTTCATGTAGTATCACGATATGTGAGTTGGCCTTCAAATCTCAGAATTTCGCATAATATTGCATTTTAAGCAAGTTTTTTTGCATTTTGTTTCGTACGAAAAATCATCGTATATAGCAATATTTTGACGTTTATTATCTCCTTTTCCTTTATGTGATTTAAACAAAATATCATCGAATTAGGCAATATTTTGCCGTTTTTCCACGTTTTTGTGAATTTTCAGTTTATTGTTAATAATTCATTAAATATTCGATAAAAATGATGCAAACACATAATTGATTAGATAATAACCTTAAATACTTCATTTTCAATCATCTATTTGTTTTTCGTTAAAATACTGAGTAAGATATTGAAAAGGGGAGAAGTTCGGGTTTTATTGCATATATCGACGTTTCAGCCGGATTAGAGCGGTTTTACGTGTATATCTTCCATCGGTAATATAAACGGAAAATCAGGAACATTTTAGTTAATTCCATTGGTTTTTATCATTTGTATTGGAAACAACATTGTCATATGTCTTTTCTTGGATCTAAATAATACGAAACCTCGCTCTATGATTTGAAGTTAAAATCCTCAAATATGGTATAATAGTGACTTTTTTCACGTTTTTAATGTAGTTTGATATTACGTAAATATATTCATTTTTACCAATATTTCGATACTATTTCATGTAGTATCACGATATGTGATTTGGCCTTCAAATCTTAGAATTTCGCATAATATTGCATTTTAAGCAAGTTTTCTTGCATTTTGTTTCGTACGAAAAATCTTCGAATTTAGCAATATTTTTACGTTTATCATCACCTTTTCCTCTATGTGATTTAAACAAAATATCATCGAATTATGCAATATTTTGCCGTTTTTCCACGTTATTGTGAATTTTCAGTTTATTGTTAATAATTCATTAAATATACGATAAAAATGATGCAAACACATAATTGATTAGATAATAACCTTAAATACTTCATTTTCAATCATCTATTTGTTTCTCGTTAAAATACTGAGTAAGATATTGAAAAGGGGAGAAGTTCGGTTTTTATTGCATATATCGACGTTTCAGCCGGATTAGAGCGGTTTTACGTGTACATTTTCCATCGGTAATATAAACGGAAAATCAGGAACATTTTAGTTATTACTAATGAAAACACATTGATTTTTATCATTTTTATTGGAAACAACATTGTCATATGTCTTTTCTTGGATCTAAATAAAACGAAACCTCGCTCTATGATTTGAAGTTAAAATCCTCAAATATGGTAAAATAGTGACTTTTTCACGTTAATCATTTAGTTTGATATTACGTAAATATATTCATTTTTACCAATATTTCGATACTATTTCATGTAGTATCACAATATGTGATTTGGCCTTCAAATCTCAGAATGTCGCATAATATTGCATTTTAAGCAAGTTTTCTTGCATTTTGTTTCGAACGAAAAATCATCGAATTTAGCAATATTTTGACGTTTATTATCTCCTTTTCCTTTATGTGATTTAAACAAAATATCATCGAATTAGGCAATATCTTGCCGTTTTTTAACGTTTTTGTGAATTTTCAGTTTATTGTTATTAATTCATTAAATATACGATAAAAATGATGCAAACACATAATTGATTAGATAATAACCTTAAATACTTCATTTTCAATCATCTATTTGTTTCTCGTTAAAATACTGAGTAAGATATTGAAAAGGGGAGAAGTTCGGTTTTTATTGCATATATCGACGTTTCAGCCGGATTAGAGCGGTTTTACGTGTACATTTTCCATCGGTAATATAAACGGAAAATCAGGAACATTTTAGTTATTACTAATGAAAACACATTGATTTTTATCATTTTTATTGGAAACAACATTGTCATATGTCTTTTCTTGGATCTAAATAAAACGAAACCTCGCTCTATGATTTGAAGTTAAAATCCTCAAATATGGTAAAATAGTGACTTTTTCACATTAATCATTTAGTTTGATATTACGTAAATATATTCATTTTTACCAATATTTCGATACTATTTCATGTAGTATCACAATATGTGATTTGGCCTTCAAATCTCAGAATGTCGCATAATATTGCATTTTAAGCAAGTTTTCTTGCATTTTGTTTCGAACGAAAAATCATCGAATTTAGCAATATTTTGACGTTTATTATCTCCTTTTCCTTTATGTGATTTAAACAAAATATCATCGAATTAGGCAATATCTTGCCGTTTTTTAACGTTTATGTGAATTTCCAGTTTATTGTTATTAATTCATTAAATATACGATAAAAATGATGCAAACACATAATTGATTAGATAATAACCTTAAATACTTTATTTTCAATCATCTATTTGTTTCTCGTTAAAATACTGAGTAAGATATTGAAAAGGGGAGAAGTTGGGTTTTTATTGCATATATCGACGTTTCAGCCGGATTAGAGCGGATTTACGCGTACATCTTCCATCGGTAATATAAACGGAAAATCAGGAACATTTTAGTTAATTCTAATGAAAACACATTGGTTTTTATCATTTGTATTGGAAACAACATTGTCATATGTCTTTTCTTGGATCTAAATAATACGAAACCTCGCTCTATGATTTGAAGTTAAACTCCTCAAATATGGTAAAATAGTGAATTTTCACGTTAATCATTTAGTTTGATATTACGTAAATATATTCATTTTTACCAATATTTCGATACTATTTCATGTAGTATCACAATATGTGAATTGGCCTTCAAATCTCAGAATTTCGCATAATATTGCATTTTAAGCAAGTTTTTTTGCATTTTGTTTCGTACGAAAAATCATCGAATTTAGCAATATTTTGACGTTTATTATCTCCTTTTCCTTTATGTGATTTAAACAAAATATCATCGAATTAGGCAATATTTTGCCGTTTTTTCACGTTTTTGTGAATTTTCTGTTTATTGTTATTAATTCATTAAATATACGATAAAAATGATGCAAACACATAATTGATTAGATAATAACCTTAAATTCTTCATTTTCAATCATCTATTTGTTTCTCGTTAAAATACTGAGTAAGATATTGAAAAGGGGAGAAGTTCGGTTTTATTGCATATATCGACGTTTCAGCCGGATTAGAGCGATTTTACGTGTACATCTTCCATCGGTAATATAAACGGAAAATCAGGAACATTTTAGTTAATTCTAATGAAAACACATTGGTTTTTATCATTTGTATTGGAAACAACATTGTCATATGTCTTTTCTTGGATCTAAATAATACGAAACCTCGCTCTATGATTTGAAGTTAAAATCCTCAAATATGGTAAAATAGTGACTTTTTTCACGTTTTTCATGTAGTTTGATATTACGTAAATATATTCATTTTTACCAATATTTCGATACTATTTCATGTAGTATCACGATATGTCAGTTGGCCTTCAAATCTCAGAATTTCGCATAATGCATTTTAAGCAAGTTTTTTTGCATTTTGTTTCGTACGAAAAATCATCGAATTTAGCAATATTTTGACGTTTATTATCTCCTTTTCCTTTATGTGATTTTAACAAAATATCATCGAATTAGGCAATATTTTGCCGTTTTTCCACGTTTTTGTGAATTTTCAGTTTATTGTTATTAATTCATTAAATATTCGATAAAAATGATGCAAACACATAATTGATTAGATAATAACCTTAAATACTTCATTTTCAATCATCTATTTGTTTCTCGTTAAAATACTGAGTAAGATATTGAAAAGGGGAGAAGTTCGGTTTTTATTGCATATATCGACGTTTCAGCCGGATTAGAGCGGTTTTACGTATATATCTTCCATCGGTAATATAAACGGAAAATCAGGAACATCTTAGTTAATTCCCTTGGTTTTTATCATTTGTATTGGAAACAACATTGTCATATGTCTTTTCTTGGATATAAATAATACGAAACCTCGCTCTATGATTTGAAGTTAAAATCCTCAAATATGGTAAAATTGTGACTTTTTTCACGTTTTTCATGTAGTTTGATATTACGTAAATATATTCATTTTTACCAATATTTCGATACTATTTCATGTAGTAACACGATATGTGAGTTGGCCATCAAATCTCAGAATTTCGCATAATATTGCATTTTAAGCAAGTTTTTTTGCATTTTGTTTCGTACGAAAAATCAACGAATTTAGCAATATTTTTACGTTTATCATCCCCTTTTTCTTTATGTGATTTAAACAAAATATCATCGAATTAGGCAATATTTTACCGTTTTTCCACGTTTTTGTGAATTTTCAGTTTATTGTTAATAATTCATTAAATATACGATAAAAATGATGCAAACACATAATTGATTAGAAATTAACCTTAAATACTTCATTTTCAATCAACCATTTGTTTCTCGTTAAAATACTGAGTAGGATATTGAAAACGGGAGAAGTTCGGTTTTTATTGCATATATCGACGTTTCAGCAGGATTAGAGCGGTTTTACGTGAACATCTTCCATCGGTAATATAAACGGAAAATCAGGAACATTTTAGTTATTACTAATGAAAACACATTGATTTTTATCATTTTTATTGGAAACAACATTGTCATATGTCTTTTCTTGGATCTAAATAAAACGAAACCTCGCTCTATGATTTGAAGTTAAAATCCTCAAATATGGTAAAATAGTGACTTTTTCACGTTAATCATTTAGTTTGATATTACGTAAATATATTCATTTTTACCAATATTTCGATACTATTTCATGTAGTATCACAATATGTGATTTGGCCTTCAAATCTCAAAATGTCGCATAATATTGCATTTTAAGCAAGTTTTCTTGCATTTTGTTTCGAACGAAAAATCATCGAATTTAGCAATATTTTGACGTTTATTATCTCCTTTTCCTATATGTGATTTAAACAAAATATCATCGAATTAGGCAATATTTTGCCGTTTTTTAACGTTTTTGTAAATTTTCAATTTATTGTTATTAATTCATTAAATATACGATAAAAATGATGCAAACACATAATTGATTAGATAATAGCCTTAAATACTTCATTTTCAATCATCAATTTGTTTCTCGTTAAAATACTGAGTAAGATATTGAAAAGGGGAGAAGTTCGGTTTTTATTGCATATATCGACGTTTCAGCAGGATTAGAGCGGTTTTACGTGTACATCTTCCATCGGTAATATAAACGGAAAATCAGGAACATTTTAGTTATTTCTAATGAAAACACATTGATTTTTATAATTTTTATTGGAAACAACATTGTCATATGTCTTTTCTTGGATCTAAATAATACGAAACCTCGCTCTATGATTTGAAGTTAAAATCATCAAATATGGTATAATAGTGACTTTTTTCACGTTTTTCATGTAGTTTGATATTACGTAAATATATTCATTTTTACCAATATTTCGATACTATTTCATGTAGTATCACAATATGTGAATTGGCCTTCAAATCTCAGAATGTCGCATAATATTGCATTTTAAGCAAGTTTTCTTGCATTTTGTTTCATACGAAAAATCATCGAATTTAGCAATATTTTGACGTTTATTATCTCCTTTTCCTTTATGTGATTTAAACAAAATATCATCGAATTAGGCAATATTTTGCCGTTTTTTCACGTTTTTGTGAATTTTCAGTTTATTGTTATTAATTCATTAAATATACGATAAAAATGATGCAAACACATAATTGATTAGATAATAACCTTAAATACTTCATTTTCAATCATCTGTTTGTTTCTCGTTAAAATACTGAGTAAGATATTGAAAAGGGGAGAAGTTCGGTTTTTATTGCATATATCGACGTTTCAGCCGGATTAGAGCGGTTTTACGTGTATATCTTCCATCGGTAATATAAACGGAAAATCAGGAACATTTTAGTTAATTCTAATGAAAACATATTGGTTTTTATCATTTGTATTGGAAGCAACATTGTCATATGTCTTTTCTTGGATCTAAATAATACGAAACCTCGCTCTATGATTTGAAGTTAAAATCATCAAATATGGTATAATAGTGACTTTTTTCACGTTTTTCATGTAGTTTGATATTACGTAAATATATTCATTTTTACCAATATTTCGATACTATTTCATGTAGTATCACGATATGTGAGTTGGCCTTCAAATCTCAGAATTTCGCATAATATTGCATTTTAAGCAAGTTTTTTTGCATTTTGTTTCGTACGAAAAATCATCGTATATAGCAATATTTTGACGTTTATTATCTCCTTTTCCTTTATGTGATTTAAACAAAATATCATCGAATTAGGCAATATTTTCCCGTTTTTCCACGTTTTTGTGAATTTTCAGTTTATTGTTATTAATTCATTAAATATACGATAAAAATGATGCACACACATAATTGATTAGATAATAACCTTAAATACTTCATTTTCAATCATCTATTTGTTTCTCGTTAAAATACTGAGTAAGATATTGAAAAGGGAAGAAGTTCGGTTTTTATTGCATATATCGACGTTTCAGCCGGATTAGAGCGGTTTTACGTGTACATCTTCCATCGGTAATATAAACGGAAAATAAGGAATATTTTAGTTAATTCTAATGAAAACACATTGGTTTTTATCATTTGTATTGGAAACAACATTGTCATATGTCTTTTCTTGGATCTAAATAATACGAAACCTCGCTCTATGATTTGAAGTTAAAATCCTCAAATATGGTATAATAATGACTTTTTTCACGTTTTTAATGTAGTTTGATATTACGTAAATATATTCATTTTTACCAATATTTCGATACTATTTCATGTAGTATCACGATATGTGATTTGGCCCTCAAATCTTAGAATTTCGCATAATATTGCATTTTAAGCAAGTTTTCTTGCATTTTGTTTCGTACGAAAAATCATCGAATTTAGCAATATTTTTACGTTTATCATTCCCTATTCCTTTAAGTGATTTAAACAAAATATCATCGAATTAGGCAATATTTTGCCGTTTTTCCACGTTTTTGTGAATTTTCAGTTTATTGTTAATAATTCATTAAATATACGATAAAAATGACGCAAACACATAATTGATTAGAAATTAACCTTAAATACTTCATTTTCAATCAACCATTTGTTTCTCGTTAAAATACTGAGTAGGATATTGAAAAGGGGAGAAGTTCGGTTTTTATTGCATATATCGACGTTTCAGCAGGATTAGAGCGGTTTTACGTGTACATCTTCCATCGGTAATATAAACGGAAAATCAGGAACATTTTAGTTATTTCTAATGAAAACACATTGATTTTTATCATTTTTATTGGAAACAACATTGTCATATGTCTTTCCTTGGATCTAAATAATACGAAACCTCGCTCTATGATTTAAAGTTAAAATCCTCAAATATGGTAAAATAGTGAATTTTCACGTTAATCATTTAGTTTGATATTACGTAAATATATTCATTTTTACCAATATTTCGACACTATTTCATGTAGTACCACAATATGTGAATTGGCCTTCAAATCTCAGAATGTCGCATAATATTGCATTTTAAGCAAGTTTTCTTGCATTTTGTTTCTTGCAAAAAATCATCGAATTTAGCAATATTTTGACGTTTATTATCTCCTTTTCCTTTATGTGATTTAAACATAATATCATCCAATTAGGCAATATTTTGCCGTTTTTTCACGTTTTTGTGAATTTTCAGTTTATTGTTATTAATTCATTAAATATACGATAAAAATGATGCAAACACATAATTGATTAGATAATAACCTTAAATACTTCATTTTCAATCATCTATTTGTTTCTCGTTAAAATACTGAGTAAGATATTGAAAAGGGGAGAAGTTCGGTTTTTATTGCATATATCAACGTTTCAGCCGGATTAGAGCGGTTTTACGTGTATATCTTCCATCGGTAATATAAACGGAAAATCAGGAACATTTTAGTTAATTCTAATGAAAACATATTGGTTTTTATCATTTGTATTGGAAACAACATTGTCATATGTCTTTTCTTGGATCTAAATAATACGAAACCTCGCTCTATGATTTGAAGTTAAAATCATCAAATATGGTAAAATAGTGACTTTTTTCACGTTTTTCATGTAGTTTGATATTACGTAAATATATTCATTTTTACCAATATTTCGATACTATTTCATGTAGTATCACGATATGTGAATTGGCCTTCAAATCTCAGAATGTCGCATAATATTGCATTTTAAGCAAGTTTTCTTGCATTTTGTTTCATACGAAAAATCATCGAATTTAGCAATATTTTGACGTTTATTATCTCCTTTTCCTTTATGTGATTTAAACAAAATATCATCGAATTAGGCAATATTTTGCCGTTTTTTCACGTTTTTGTGAATTTTCAGTTTATTGTTATTAATTCATTAAATATACGATAAAAATGATGCAAACACATAATTGATTAGATAATAACCTTAAATACTTCATTTTCAATCATCTGTTTGTTTCTCGTTAAAATACTGAGTAAGATATTGAAAAGGGGAGAAGTTCGGTTTTTATTGCATATATCGACGTTTCAGCCCTATTAGAGCGGTTTTACGTGTATATCTTCCATCGGTAATATAAACGGAAAATCAGGAACATTTTAGTTAATTCTAATGAAAACATATTGGTTTTTATCATTTGTATTGGAAGCAACATTGTCATATGTCTTTTCTTGGATCTAAATAATACGAAACCTCGCTCTATGATTTGAAGTTAAAATCATCAAATATGGTATAATAGTGACTTTTTTCACGTTTTTCATGTAGTTTGATATTACGTAAATATATTCATTTTTACCAATATTTCGATACTATTTCATGTAGTATCACGATATGTGAGTTGGCCTTCAAATCTCAGAATTTCGCATAATATTGCATTTTAAGCAAGTTTTTTTGCATTTTGTTTCGTACGAAAAATCATCGTATATAGCAATATTTTGACGTTTATTATCTCCTTTTCCTTTATGTGATTTAAACAAAATATCATCGAATTAGGCAATATTTTCCCGTTTTTCCACGTTTTTGTGAATTTTCAGTTTATTGTTATTAATTCATTAAATATACGATAAAAATGATGCACACACATAATTGATTAGATAATAACCTTAAATACTTCATTTTCAATCATCTATTTGTTTCTCGTTAAAATACTGAGTAAGATATTGAAAAGGGAAGAAGTTCGGTTTTTATTGCATATATCGACGTTTCAGCCGGATTAGAGCGGTTTTACGTGTACATCTTCCATCGGTAATATAAACGGAAAATAAGGAATATTTTAGTTAATTCTAATGAAAACACATTGGTTTTTATCATTTGTATTGGAAACAACATTGTCATATGTCTTTTCTTGGATCTAAATAATACGAAACCTCGCTCTATGATTTGAAGTTAAAATCCTCAAATATGGTATAATAATGACTTTTTTCACGTTTTTAATGTAGTTTGATATTACGTAAATATATTCATTTTTACCAATATTTCGATACTATTTCATGTAGTATCACGGTATGTGATTTGGCCCTCAAATCTTAGAATTTCGCATAATATTGCATTTTAAGCAAGTTTTCTTGCATTTTGTTTCGTACGAAAAATCATCGAATTTAGCAATATTTTTACGTTTATCATTCCCTATTCCTTTAAGTGATTTAAACAAAATATCATCGAATTAGGCAATATTTTGCCGTTTTTCCACGTTTTTGTGAATTTTCAGTTTATTGTTAATAATTCATTAAATATACGATAAAAATGACGCAAACACATAATTGATTAGAAATTAACCTTAAATACTTCATTTTCAATCAACCATTTGTTTCTCGTTAAAATACTGAGTAGGATATTGAAAAGGGGAGAAGTTCGGTTTTTATTGCATATATCGACGTTTCAGCAGGATTAGAGCGGTTTTACGTGTACATCTTCCATCGGTAATATAAACGGAAAATCAGGAACATTTTAGTTATTTCTAATGAAAACACATTGATTTTTATCATTTTTATTGGAAACAACATTGTCATATGTCTTTCCTTGGATCTAAATAATACGAAACCTCGCTCTATGATTTAAAGTTAAAATCCTCAAATATGGTAAAATAGTGAATTTTCACGTTAATCATTTAGTTTGATATTACGTAAATATATTCATTTTTACCAATATTTCGACACTATTTCATGTAGTACCACAATATGTGAATTGGCCTTCAAATCTCAGAATGTCGCATAATATTGCATTTTAAGCAAGTTTTCTTGCATTTTGTTTCTTGCAAAAAATCATCGAATTTAGCAATATTTTGACGTTTATTATCTCCTTTTCCTTTATGTGATTTAAACAAAATATCATCGAATTAGGCAATATTTTGCCGTTTTTCCACGTTTTTGTGAATTTTCAGTTTATTGTTAATAATTCATTAAATATACGATAAAATTGATGCAAACACATAATTGATTAGATAATAACCTTAAATACTTCATTTTCAATCATCTATTTGTTTCTCGTTAAAATACTGAGTAAGATATTGAAAAGGGGAGAAGTTCGGTTTTTATTGCATATATCGACGTTTCAGCCGGATTAGAGCGGTTTTACGTGTATATCTTCCATCGGTAATATAAACGGAAAATAAGGAATATTTTAGTTAATTCTAATGAAAACACATTGGTTTTTATCATTTGTATTGGAAACAACATTGTCATATGTCTTTTCTTGGATCTAAATAATACGAAACCTCGCTCTATGATTTGAAGTTAAAATCCTCATATATGGTAAAATAGTGGCTTTTTTCACGTTTTTCATGTAGTTTGATATTACGTAAATATATTCATTTTTACCAATATTTCGATACTATTTCATGTAGTATCACGATATGTGAATTGGCCTTCAAATCTCAGAATGTCGCATAATATTGCATTTTAAGCAAGTTTTCTTGCATTTTGTTTCTTGCAAAAAATCATCGAATTTAGCAATATTTTGACGTTTATTATCTCCTTTTCCTTTATGTGATTTAAACAAAATATCATCGAATTAGGCAATATTTTGCCGTTTTTTCACGTTTTTGTGAATTTTCAGTTTATTGTTATTAATTCATTAAATATACGATAAAAATGATGCAAACACATAATTGATTAGATAATAACCTTAAATACTTCATTTTCAATCATCTGTTTGTTTCTCGTTAAAATACTGAGTAAGATATTGAAAAGGGGAGAAGTTCGGTTTTTATTGCATATATCGACGTTTCAGCCGGATTAGAGCGGTTTTACGTGTATATCTTCCATCGGTAATATAAACGGAAAATCAGGAACATTTTAGTTAATTCTAATGAAAACATATTGGTTTTTATCATTTGTATTGGAAGCAACATTGTCATATGTCTTTTCTTGGATCTAAATAATACGAAACCTCGCTCTATGATTTGAAGTTAAAATCATCAAATATGGTATAATAGTGACTTTTTTCACGTTTTTCATGTAGTTTGATATTACGTAAATATATTCATTTTTACCAATATTTCGATACTATTTCATGTAGTATCACGATATGTGAGTTGGCCTTCAAATCTCAGAATTTCGCATAATATTGCATTTTAAGCAAGTTTTTTTGCATTTTGTTTCGTACGAAAAATCATCGTATATAGCAATATTTTGACGTTTATTATCTCCTTTTCCTTTATGTGATTTAAACAAAATATCATCGAATTAGGCAATATTTTCCCGTTTTTCCACGTTTTTGTGAATTTTCAGTTTATTGTTATTAATTCATTAAATATACGATAAAAATGATGCACACACATAATTGATTAGATAATAACCTTAAATACTTCATTTTCAATCATCTATTTGTTTCTCGTTAAAATACTGAGTAAGATATTGAAAAGGGGAGAAGTTCGGTTTTTATTGCATATATCGACGTTTCAGCCGGATTAGAGCGGTTTTACGTGTACATCTTCCATCGGTAATATAAACGGAAAATCAGGAACATTTTAGTTAATTCCATTGGTTTTTATCATTTGTATTGGAAACAACATTGTCATATGTCTTTTCTTGGATCTAAATAATACGAAACCTCGCTCTATGATTTGAAGTTAAAATCCTCAAATATGGTAAAATTGTGACTTTTTTCACGTTTTTCATGTAGTTTGATATTACGTAAATATATTCATTTTTACCAATATTTCGATACTATTTCATGTAGTATCACGATATGTGAGTTGGCCTTCAAATCTCAGAATTTCGCATAATATTGCATTTTAAGCAAGTTTTTTTGCATTTTGTTTCGTACGAAAAATCATCGTATATAGCAATGTTTTGACGTTTATTATCTCCTTTTCCTTTATGTGATTTAAACAAAATATCATCGAATTAGGCAATATTTTGCCGTTTTTCCACGTTTTTGTGAATTTTCAGTTTATTGTTAATAATTCATTAAATATACGAAAAAAATGATGCAAACACATAATTGATTAGATAATAACCTTAAATACTTCATTTTCAATCATCTATTTGTTTTTCGTTAAAATACTGAGTAAGATATTGAAAAGGGGAGAAGTTCGGGTTTTATTGCATATATCGACGTTTCAGCCGGATTAGAGCGGTTTTACGTGTATATCTTCCATCGGTAATATAAACGGAAAATCAGGAACATTTTAGTTAATTCCATTGGTTTTTATCATTTGTATTGGAAACAACATTGTCATATGTCTTTTCTTGGATCTAAATAATACGAAACCTCGCTCTATGATTTGAAGTTAAAATCCTCAAATATGGTAAAATAGTGACTTTTTCACGTTAATCATTTAGTTTGATATTACGTAAATATATTCATTTTTACCAATATTTCGATACTATTTCATGTAGTATCACAATATGTGATTTGGCCTTCAAATCTCAGAATGTCGCATAATATTGCATTTTAAGCAAGTTTTCTTGCATTTTGTTTCGAACGAAAAATCATCGAATTTAGCAATATTTTGACGTTTATTATCTCCTTTTCCTTTATGTGATTTAAACAAAATATCATCGAATTAGGCAATATTTTGCCGTTTTTTAACGTTTTTGTAAATTTTCAGTTTATTGTTATTAATTCATTAAATATACGATAAAAATGATGCAAACACATAATTGATTAGATAATAGCCTTAAATACTTCATTTTCAATCATCAATTTGTTTCTCGTTAAAATACTGAGTAAGATATTGAAAAGGGGAGAAGTTCGGTTTTTATTGCATATATCGACGTTTCAGCAGGATTAGAGCGGTTTTACGTGTACATCTTCCATCGGTAATATAAACGGAAAATCAGGAACATTTTAGAAATTTCTAATGAAAACACATTGATTTGTATCATTTTTATTGGAAACAACATTGTCATATGTCTTTCCTTGGATCTAAATAATACGAAACCTCGCTCTATGATTTAAAGTTAAAATCCTCAAATATGGTAAAATAGTGAATTTTCACGTTAATCATTTAGTTTGATATTACGTAAATATATTCATTTTTACCAATATTTCGATACTATTTCATGTAGTATCACAATATGTGAATTGGCCTTCAATTCTCAGAATGTCGCATAATATTGCATTTTAAGCAAGTTTTCTTGCATTTTGTTTCGAACGAAAAATCATCGAATTTAGCAATATTTTGACGTTTATTATCTCCTTTTCCTTTATGTGATTTAAACAAAATATCATCGAATTAGGCAATATTTTGCCGTTTTTTAACGTTTTTGTAAATTTTCAGTTTATTGTTATTAATTCATTAAATATACGATAAAAATGATGCAAACACATAATTGATTAGATAATAATCTTAAATACTTCATTTTCAATCATCTATTTGTTTCTCGTTAAAATACTGAGTAAGATATTGAAAAGGGGAGAAGTTCGGTTTTATTGCATATATCGACGTTTCAGCCGGATTAGAGCGGTTTTACGTGTACATCTTCCATCGGTAATATAAACGGAAAATCAGGAACATTTTAGTTAATTCTAATGAAAACACATTGGTTTTTATCATTTGTATTGGAAACAACATTGTCATATGTCTTTTCTTGGATCTAAATAATACGAAACCTCGCTCTATGATTTGAAGTTAAAATCCTCATATATGGTAAAATAGTGGCTTTTTTCACGTTTTTCATGTAGTTTGATATTACGTAAATATATTCATTTTTACCAATATTTCGATACTATTTCATGTATTATCACGATATGTCAGTTGGCCTTCAAATCTCAGAATGTCGCATAATATTGCATTTTAAGCAAGTTTTTTTGCATTTTGTTTCGTACGAAAAATCATCGAATTTAGCAATATTTTGACGTTTATTATCTCCTTTTCCTTTATGTGATTTTAACAAAATATCATCGAATTAGGCAATATTTTGCCCTTTTTCCACGTTTTTGTGAATTTTCAGTTTATTGTTATTAATTCATTAAATATACGATAAAAATGATGCAAACACATAATTGATTAGATAATAACCTTAAATACTTCGTTTTCAATCATCTATTTGTTTTTCGTTAAAATACTGAGTAAGATATTGAAAAGGGGAGAAGTTCGGGTTTTATTGCATATATCGACGTTTCAGCCGGATTACAGCGGTTTTACGTGTATATCTTCCATCGGTAATATAAACGGAAAATCAGGAACATTTTAGTTAATTCCATTGGTTTTTATCATTTGTATTGGAAACAACATTGTCATATGTCTTTTCTTGGATCTAAATAATACGAAACCTCGCTCTATGATTTGAAGTTAAAATCCTCAAATATGGTAAAATAGTGACTTTTTCACGTTAATCATTTAGTTTGATATTACGTAAATATATTCATTTTTACCAATATTTCGATACTATTTCATGTAGTATCACAATATGTGATTTGGCCTTCAATTCTCAGAATGTCGCATAATATTGCATTTTAAGCAAGTTTTCTTGCATTTTGTTTCATACGAAAAATCATCGAATTTAGCAATATTTTGACGTTTATTATCTCCTTTTCCTTTATGTGATATTAACAAAATATCATCGAATTAGGCAATATTTTGCCGTTTTTTCACGTTTTTGTGAATTTTCAGTTTATTGTTATTAATTCATTAAATATACGATAAAAATGATGCAAACACATAATTGATTAGATAATAATCTTAAATACTTCATTTTCAATCATCTATTTGTTTCTCGTTAAAATACTGAGTAAGATATTGAAAAGGGGAGAAGTTCGGTTTTATTGCATATATCGACGTTTCAGCCGGATTAGAGCGGTTTTACGTGTACATCTTCCATCGGTAATATAAACGGAAAATCAGGAACATTTTAGTTAATTCTAATGAAAACACATTGGTTTTTATCATTTGTATTGGAAACAACATTGTCATATGTCTTTTCTTGGATCTAAATAATACGAAACCTCGCTCTATGATTTGAAGTTAAAATCCTCATATATGGTAAAATAGTGGCTTTTTTCACGTTTTTCATGTAGTTTGATATTACGTAAATATATTCATTTTTACCAATATTTCGATACTATTTCATGTATTATCACGATATGTCAGTTGGCCTTCAAATCTCAGAATGTCGCATAATATTGCATTTTAAGCAAGTTTTTTTGCATTTTGTTTCGTACGAAAAATCATCGAATTTAGCAATATTTTGACGTTTATTATCTCCTTTTCCTTTATGTGATTTAAACAAAATATCATCGAATTAGGCAATATTTTGCCCTTTTTCCACGTTTTTGTGAATTTTCAGTTTATTGTTATTAATTCATTAAATATACGATAAAAATGATGCAAACACATAATTGATTAGATAATAACCTTAAATACTTCGTTTTCAATCATCTATTTGTTTTTCGTTAAAATACTGAGTAAGATATTGAAAAGGGGAGAAGTTCGGGTTTTATTGCATATATCGACGTTTCAGCCGGATTAGAGCGGTTTTACGTGTATATCTTCCATCGGTAATATAAACGGAAAATCAGGAACATTTTAGTTAATTCCATTGGTTTTTATCATTTGTATTGGAAACAACATTGTCATATGTCTTTTCTTGGATCTAAATAATACGAAACCTCGCTCTATGATTTGAAGTTAAAATCCTCAAATATGGTAAAATAGTGACTTTTTCACGTTAATCATTTAGTTTGATATTACGTAAATATATTCATTTTTACCAATATTTCGATACTATTTCATGTAGTATCACAATATGTGATTTGGCCTTCAATTCTCAGAATGTCGCATAATATTGCATTTTAAGCAAGTTTTCTTGCATTTTGTTTCATACGAAAAATCATCGAATTTAGCAATATTTTGACGTTTATTATCTCCTTTTCCTTTATGTGATATTAACAAAATATCATCGAATTAGGCAATATTTTGCCGTTTTTTCACGTTTTTGTGAATTTTCAGTTTATTGTTATTAATTCATTAAATATACGATAAAAATGATGCAAACACATAATTGATTAGATAATAATCTTAAATACTTCATTTTCAATCATCTATTTGTTTCTCGTTAAAATACTGAGTAAGATATTGAAAAGGGGAGAAGTTCGGTTTTATTGCATATATCGACGTTTCAGCCGGATTAGAGCGGTTTTACGTGTACATCTTCCATCGGTAATATAAACGGAAAATCAGGAACATTTTAGTTAATTCTAATGAAAACACATTGGTTTTTATCATTTGTATTGGAAACAACATTGTCATATGTCTTTTCTTGGATCTAAATAATACGAAACCTCGCTCTATGATTTGAAGTTAAAATCCTCATATATGGTAAAATAGTGGCTTTTTTCACGTTTTTCATGTAGTTTGATATTACGTAAATATATTCATTTTTACCAATATTTCGATACTATTTCATGTATTATCACGATATGTCAGTTGGCCTTCAAATCTCAGAATGTCGCATAATATTGCATTTTAAGCAAGTTTTTTTGCATTTTGTTTCGTACGAAAAATCATCGAATTTAGCAATATTTTGACGTTTATTATCTCCTTTTCCTTTATGTGATTTAAACAAAATATCATCGAATTAGGCAATATTTTGCCCTTTTTCCACGTTTTTGTGAATTTTCAGTTTATTGTTATTAATTCATTAAATATACGATAAAAATGATGCAAACACATAATTGATTAGATTACCTTAAATACTTCGTTTTCAATCATCTATTTGTTTTTCGTTAAAATACTGAGTAAGATATTGAAAAGGGGAGAAGTTCGGGTTTTATTGCATATATCGACGTTTCAGCCGGATTAGAGCGGTTTTACGTGTATATCTTCCATCGGTAATATAAACGGAAAATCAGGAACATTTTAGTTAATTCCATTGGTTTTTATCATTTGTATTGGAAACAACATTGTCATATGTCTTTTCTTGGATCTAAATAATACGAAACCTCGCTCTATGATTTGAAGTTAAAATCCTCAAATATGGTAAAATAGTGACTTTTTCACGTTAATCATTAAGTTTGATATTACGTAAATATATTCATTTTTACCAATATTTCGATACTATTTCATGTAGTATCACAATATGTGATTTGGCCTTCAAATCTCAGAATGTCGCATAATATTGCATTTTAAGCAAGTTTTCTTGCATTTTGTTTCGAACGAAAAATCATCGAATTTAGCAATATTTTGACGTTTATTATCTCCTTTTCCTTTATGTGATTTAAACAAAATATCATCGAATTAGGCAATATTTTACCGTTTTTTAACGTTTTTGTAAATTTTCAGTTTATTGTTATTAATTCATTAAATATACGATAAAAATGATGCAAACACATAATTGATTAGATAATAGCCTTAAATACTTCATTTTCAATCATCAATTTGTTTCTCGTTAAAATACTGAGTAAGATATTGAAAAGGGGAGAAGTTCGGTTTTTATTGCATATATCGACGTTTCAGCAGGATTAGAGCGGTTTTACGTGTACATCTTCCATCGGTAATATAAACGGAAAATCAGGAACATTTTAGAAATTTCTAATGAAAACACATTGATTTTTATCATTTTTATTGGAAACAACATTGTCATGTCTTTCCTTGGATCTAAATAATACGAAACCTCGCTCTATGATTTAAAGTTAAAATCCTCAAATATGGTAAAATAGTGAATTTTCACGTTAATCATTTAGTTTGATATTACGTAAATATATTCATTTTTACCAATATTTCGATACTATTTCATGTAGTATCACAATATGTGAATTGGCCTTCAATTCTCAGAATGTCGCATAATATTGCATTTTAAGCAAGTTTTCTTGCATTTTGTTTCATACGAAAAATCATCGAATTTAGCAATATTTTGACGTTTATTATCTCCTTTTCCTTTATGTGATATTAACAAATTATCATCGAATTAGGCAATATTTTGCCGTTTTTTCACGTTTTTGTGAATTTTCAGTTTATTGTTATTAATTCATTAAATATACGATAAAAATGATGCAAACACATAATTGATTAGATAATAATCTTAAATACATCATTTTCAATCATCTATTTGTTTCTCGTTAAAATACTGAGTAAGATATTGAAAAGGGGAGAAGTTCGGTTTTATTGCATATATCGACGTTTCAGCCGGATTAGAGCGGTTTTACGTGTACATCTTCCATCGGTAATATAAACGGAAAATCAGGAACATTTTAGTTAATTCTAATGAAAACACATTGGTTTTTATCATTTGTATTGGAAACAACATTGTCATATGTCTTTTCTTGGATCTAAATAATACGAAACCTCGCTCTATGATTTGAAGTTAAAATCCTCATATATGGTAAAATAGTGGCTTTTTTCACGTTTTTCATTTAGTTTGATATTACGTAAATATATTCATTTTTACCAATATTTCGATACTATTTCATGTAGTATCACGATATGTCAGTTGGCCTTCAAATCTCAGAATGTCGCATAATATTGCATTTTAAGCAAGTTTTTTTGCATTTTGTTTCGTATGAAAAATCATCGAATTTAGCAATATTTTGACGTTTATTATCTCCTTTTCCTTTATGTGATTTTAACAAAATATCATCGAATTAGGCAATATTTTGCCCTTTTTCCACGTTTTTGTGAATTTTCAGTTTATTGTTATTAATTCATTAAATATACGATAAAAATGATGCAAACACATAATTGATTAGATAATAACCTTAAATACTTCGTTTTCAATCATCTATTTGTTTCTCGTTAAAATACTGAGTAAGATATTGAAAAGGGGAGAAGTTCGGTTTTTATTGCATATATCGACGTTTCAGCCGGATTAGAGCGGTTTTACGTGTACATCTTCCATCGGTAATATAAACGGAAAATCAGGAACATTTTAGTTAATTCCATTGGTTTTTATCATTTGTATTGGAAACAACATTGTCATATGTCTTTTCTTGGATCTAAATAATACGAAACCTCGCTCTATGATTTGAAGTTAAAATCCTCAAATATGGTAAAATTGTGACTTTTTTCACGTTTTTCATGTAGTTTGATATTACGTAAATATATTCATTTTTACCAATATTTCGATACTATTTCATGTAGTATCACGATATGTGAGTTGGCCTTCAAATCTCAGAATTTCGCATAATATTGCATTTTAAGCAAGTTTTTTTGCATTTTGTTTCGTACGAAAAATCATCGTATATAGCAATATTTTGACGTTTATTATCTCCTTTTCCTTTATGTGATTTAAACAAAATATCATCGAATTAGGCAATATTTTGCCGTTTTTCCACGTTTTTGTGAATTTTCAGTTTATTGTTAATAATTCATTAAATATACGATAAAAATGATGCAAACACATAATTGATTAGATAATAACCTTAAATACTTCATTTTCAATCATCTATTTGTTTCTCGTTAAAATACTGAGTAAGATATTGAAAAGGGGAGAAGTTCGGTTTTATTGCATATATCGACGTTTCAGCCGGATTAGAGCGGTTTTACGTGTACATCTTCCATCGGATATATAAACTTAAAATCAGGAACATTTTAGTTATTTCTAATGAAAACACATTGGTTTTTATCATTTGTATTGGAAACAACATTGTCATATGTCTTTTCTTGGATCTAAATAATACGAAACCTCGCTCTATGATTTGAAGTTAAAATCCTCATATATGGTAAAATAGTGGCTTTTTTCACGTTTTTCATGTAGTTTGATATTACGTAAATATCTTCATTTTTACCAATATTTCGATACTATTTCATGTAGTATCACGATATGTCAGTTGGCCTTCAAATCTCAGAATTTCGCATAATATTGCATTTTAAGCAAGTTTTTTTGCATTTTGTTTCGTACGAAAAATCATCGAATTTAGCAATATTTTGACGTTTATTATCTCCTTTTCCTTTATGTGATTTTAACAAAATATCATCGAATTAGGCAATATTTTGCCCTTTTTCCACGTTTTTGTGAATTTTCAGTTTATTGTTATTAATTCATTAAATATACGATAAAAATGATGCAAACACATAATTGATTAGATAATAACCTTAAATACTTCGTTTTCAATCATCTATTTGTTTCTCGTTAAAATACTGAGTAAGATATTGAAAAGGGGAGAAGTTCGGTTTTTATTGCATATATCGACGTTTCAGCCGGATTAGAGCGGTTTTACGTGTACATCTTCCATCGGTAATATAAACGGAAAATCAGGAACATTTTAGTTAATTCCATTGGTTTTTATCATTTGTATTGGAAACAACATTGTCATATGTCTTTTCTTGGATCTAAATAATACGAAACCTCGCTCTATGATTTGAAGTTAAAATCCTCAAATATGGTAAAATTGTGACTTTTTTCACGTTTTTCATGTAGTTTGATATTACGTAAATATATTCATTTTTACCAATATTTCGTTACTATTTCATGTAGTATCACGATATGTGAGTTGGCCTTCAAATCTCAGAATTTCGCATAATATTGCATTTTAAGCAAGTTTTTTTGCATTTTGTTTCGTACGAAAAATCATCGTATATAGCAATATTTTGACGTTTATTATCTCCTTTTCCTTTATGTGATTTAAACAAAATATCATCGAATTAGGCAATATTTTGCCGTTTTTCCACGTTTTTGTGAATTTTCAGTTTATTGTTAATAATTCATTAAATATACGAAAAAAATGATGCAAACACATAATTGATTAGATAATAACCTTAAATACTTCATTTCCAATCATCTATTTGTTTTTCGTTAAAATACTGAGTAAGATATTGAAAAGGGGAGAAGTTCGGGTTTTAATGCATATATCGACGTTTCAGCCGGATTAGAGCGGTTTTACGTGTATATCTTCCATCGGTAATATAAACGGAAAATCAGGAACATTTTAGTTAATTCCATTGGTTTTTATCATTTGTATTGGAAACAACATTGTCATATGTCTTTTCTTGGATCTAAATAATACGAAACCTCGCTCTATGATTTGAAGTTAAAATCCTCAAATATGGTAAAATAGTGACTTTTTCACGTTAATCATTTAGTTTGATATTACGTAAATATATTCATTTTTACTAATATTTCGATACTATTTCATGTAGTATCACAATATGTGATTTGGCCTTCAAATCTCAGAATGTCGCATAATATTGCATTTTAAGCAAGTTTTCTTGCATTTTGTTTCGAACGAAAAATCATCGAATTTAGCAATATTTTGACGTTTATTATCTCCTTTTCCTTTATGTGATTTAAACAAAATATCATCGAATTAGGCAATATTTTGCCGTTTTTTAACGTTTTTGTAAATTTTCAGTTTATTGTTATTAATTCATTAAATATACGATAAAAATGATGCAAACACATAATTGATTAGATAATAGCCTTAAATACTTCATTTTCAATCATCAATTTGTTTCTCGTTAAAATACTGAGTAAGATATTGAAAAGGGGAGAAGTTCGGTTTTTATTGCATATATCGACGTTTCAGCAGGATTAGAGCGGTTTTACGTGTACATCTTCCATCGGTAATATAAACGGAAAATCAGGAACATTTTAGTTATTTCTAATGAAAACATATTGATTTTTATCATTTTTATTGGAAACAACATTGTCATATGTCTTTCCTTGGATCTAAATAATACGAAACCTCGCTCTATGATTTAAAGTTAAAATCCTCAAATATGGTAAAATAGTGAATTTTCACGTTAATCATTTAGTTTGATATTACGTAAATATATTCATTTTACCAATATTTCGACACTATTTCATGTAGTATCACAATATGTGAATTGGCCTTCAAATCTAAGAATGTCGCATAATATTGCATTTTAAGCAAGTTTTCTTGCATTTTGTTTCTTGCGAAAAATCATCGAATTTAGCAATATTTTGACGTTTATTATCTCCTTTTCCTTTATGTGATTTAAACATAATATCATCGAATTAGGTAATATTTTGCCGTTTTTTCACGTTTTTGTGAATTTTCAGTTTATTGTTATTAATTCATTAAATATACGATAAAAATGATGCAAACACATAATTGATTAGATAATAACCTTAAATACTTCATTTTCAATCATCTATTTGTTTCTCGTTAAAATACTGAGTAAGATATTGAAAAGGGGAGAAGTTCGGTTTTTATTGCATATATCGACGTTTCAGCCGGATTAGAGCGGTTTTACGTGTATATCTTCCATCGGTAATATAAACGGAAAATCAGGAACATTTTAGTTAATTCTAATGAAAACATATTGGTTTTTATCATTTGTATTGGAAACAACATTGTCATATGTCTTTTCTTGGATCTAAATAATACGAAACCTCGCTCTATGATTTGAAGTTAAAATCATCAAATATGGTAAAATAGTGACTTTTTTCACGTTTTTCATGTAGTTTGATATTACGTAAATATATTCATTTTTACCAATATTTCGATACTATTTCATGTAGTATCACGATATGTCAGTTGGCCTTCAAATCTCAGAATTTCGCATAATATTGCATTTTAAGCAAGTTTTTTTGCATTTTGTTTCGTACGAAAAATCATCGAATTTAGCAATATTTTGACGTTTATTATCTCCTTTTCCTTTATGTGATTTTAACAAAATATCATCGAATTAGGCAATATTTTGCCGTTTTTTCACGTTTTTGAGAATTTTCAGTTTATTGTTATTAATTCATTATATATACGATAAAAATGATGCAAACACATAATTGATTAGATAATAACCTTAAATACTTCATTTTCAATCATCTATTTGTTTCTCGTTAAAATACTGAGTAAGATATTGAAAAGGGGAGAAGTTCGGTTTTATTGCATATATCGACGTTTCTGCCGGATTAGAGCGGTTTTACGTGTACATCTTCCATCGGTAATATAAACGGAAAATCAGGAACATTTTAGTTAATTCTAATGAAAACACATTGGTTTTTATCATTTGTATTGGAAACAACATTGTCATATGTCTTTTCTTGGATCTAATTAATACGAAACCTCGCTCTATGATTTGAAGTTAAAATCCTCAAATATGGTAAAATAGTGAATTTTCACGTTAATCATTTAGTTTGATATTACGTAAATATATTCATTTTTACCAATATTTCGATACTATTTCATGTAGTATCACAATATGTGAATTGGCCTTCAAATCTCAGAATGTCGCATAATATTGCATTTTAAGCAAGTTTTTTTGCATTTTGTTTCGTACGAAAAATCATCGAATTTAGCAATATTTTGACGTTTATTATCTCCTTTTCCTTTATGTGATTTTAACAAAATATCATCGAATTAGGCAATATTTTGCCCTTTTTCCACGTTTTTGTGAATTTTCAGTTTATTGTTATTAATTCATTAAATATACGATAAAAATGATGCAAACACATAATTGATTAGATAATAACCTTAAATACTTCGTTTTCAATCATCTATTTGTTTCTCGTTAAAATACTGAGTAAGATATTGAAAAGGGGAGAAGTTCGGTTTTTATTGCATATATCGACGTTTCAGCCGGATTAGAGCGGTTTTACGTGTACATCTTCCATCGGTAATATAAACGGAAAATCAGGAACATTTTAGTTAATTCTAATGAAAACACATTGGTATTTATCATTTGTATTGGAAACAACATTGTCATATGTCTTTTCTTGGATCTAAATAATACGAAACCTCGCTCTATGATTTGAAGTTAAAATCCTCATATATGGTAAAATAGTGGCTTTTTTCACGTTTTTCATGTAGTTTGATATTACGTAAATATCTTCATTTTTACCAATATTTCGATACTATTTCATGTAGTATCACGATATGTCAGTTGGCCTTCAAATCTCAGAATTTCGCATAATATTGCATTTTAAGCAAGTTTTTTTGCATTTTGTTTCGTACGAAAAATCATCGAATTTAGCAATATTTTGACGTTTATTATCTCCTTTTCCTTTATGTGATTTTAACAAAATATCATCGAATTAGGCAATATTTTGCCCTTTTTCCACGTTTTTGTGAATTTTCAGTTTATTGTTATTAATTCATTAAATATACGATAAAAATGATGCAAACACATAATTGATTAGATAATAACCTTAAATACTTCGTTTTCAATCATCTATTTGTTTCTCGTTAAAATACTGAGTAAGATATTGAAAAGGGGAGAAGTTCGGTTTTTATTGCATATATCGACGTTTCAGCCGGATTAGAGCGGTTTTACGTGTACATCTTCCATCGGTAATATAAACGGAAAATCAGGAACATTTTAGTTAATTCCATTGGTTTTTATCATTTGTATTGGAAACAACATTGTCATATGTCTTTTCTTGGATCTAAATAATACGAAACCTCGCTCTATGATTTGAAGTTAAAATCCTCAAATATGGTAAAATTGTGACTTTTTTCACGTTTTTCATGTAGTTTGATATTACGTAAATATATTCATTTTTACCAATATTTCGTTACTATTTCATGTAGTATCACGATATGTGAGTTGGCCTTCAAATCTCAGAATTTCGCATAATATTGCATTTTAAGCAAGTTTTTTTGCATTTTGTTTCGTACGAAAAATCATCGTATATAGCAATATTTTGACGTTTATTATCTCCTTTTCCTTTATGTGATTTAAACAAAATATCATCGAATTAGGCAATATTTTGCCGTTTTTCCACGTTTTTGTGAATTTTCAGTTTATTGTTAATAATTCATTAAATATACGAAAAAAATGATGCAAACACATAATTGATTAGATAATAACCTTAAATACTTCATTTCCAATCATCTATTTGTTTTTCGTTAAAATACTGAGTAAGATATTGAAAAGGGGAGAAGTTCGGGTTTTAATGCATATATCGACGTTTCAGCCGGATTAGAGCGGTTTTACGTGTATATCTTCCATCGGTAATATAAACGGAAAATCAGGAACATTTTAGTTAATTCCATTGGTTTTTATCATTTGTATTGGAAACAACATTGTCATATGTCTTTTCTTGGATCTAAATAATACGAAACCTCGCTCTATGATTTGAAGTTAAAATCCTCAAATATGGTAAAATAGTGACTTTTTCACGTTAATCATTTAGTTTGATATTACGTAAATATATTCATTTTTACTAATATTTCGATACTATTTCATGTAGTATCACAATATGTGATTTGGCCTTCAAATCTCAGAATGTCGCATAATATTGCATTTTAAGCAAGTTTTCTTGCATTTTGTTTCGAACGAAAAATCATCGAATTTAGCAATATTTTGACGTTTATTATCTCCTTTTCCTTTATGTGATTTAAACAAAATATCATCGAATTAGGCAATATTTTGCCGTTTTTTAACGTTTTTTGTAAATTTTCAGTTTATTGTTATTAATTCATTAAATATACGATAAAAATGATGCAAACACATAATTGATTAGATAATAGCCTTAAATACTTCATTTTCAATCATCAATTTGTTTCTCGTTAAAATACTGAGTAAGATATTGAAAAGGGGAGAAGTTCGGTTTTTATTGCATATATCGACGTTTCAGCAGGATTAGAGCGGTTTTACGTGTACATCTTCCATCGGTAATATAAACGGAAAATCAGGAACATTTTAGTTATTTCTAATGAAAACATATTGATTTTTATCATTTTTATTGGAAACAACATTGTCATATGTCTTTCCTTGGATCTAAATAATACGAAACCTCGCTCTATGATTTAAAGTTAAAATCCTCAAATATGGTAAAATAGTGAATTTTCACGTTAATCATTTAGTTTGATATTACGTAAATATATTCATTTTACCAATATTTCGACACTATTTCATGTAGTATCACAATATGTGAATTGGCCTTCAAATCTAAGAATGTCGCATAATATTGCATTTTAAGCAAGTTTTCTTGCATTTTGTTTCTTGCGAAAAATCATCGAATTTAGCAATATTTTGACGTTTATTATCTCCTTTTCCTTTATGTGATTTAAACATAATATCATCGAATTAGGTAATATTTTGCCGTTTTTTCACGTTTTTGTGAATTTTCAGTTTATTGTTATTAATTCATTAAATATACGATAAAAATGATGCAAACACATAATTGATTAGATAATAACCTTAAATACTTCATTTTCAATCATCTATTTGTTTCTCGTTAAAATACTGAGTAAGATATTGAAAAGGGGAGAAGTTCGGTTTTTATTGCATATATCGACGTTTCAGCCGGATTAGAGCGGTTTTACGTGTATATCTTCCATCGGTAATATAAACGGAAAATCAGGAACATTTTAGTTAATTCTAATGAAAACATATTGGTTTTTATCATTTGTATTGGAAACAACATTGTCATATGTCTTTTCTTGGATCTAAATAATACGAAACCTCGCTCTATGATTTGAAGTTAAAATCATCAAATATGGTAAAATAGTGACTTTTTTCACGTTTTTCATGTAGTTTGATATTACGTAAATATATTCATTTTTACCAATATTTCGATACTATTTCATGTAGTATCACGATATGTCAGTTGGCCTTCAAATCTCAGAATTTCGCATAATATTGCATTTTAAGCAAGTTTTTTTGCATTTTGTTTCGTACGAAAAATCATCGAATTTAGCAATATTTTGACGTTTATTATCTCCTTTTCCTTTATGTGATTTTAACAAAATATCATCGAATTAGGCAATATTTTGCCGTTTTTTCACGTTTTTGAGAATTTTCAGTTTATTGTTATTAATTCATTATATATACGATAAAAATGATGCAAACACATAATTGATTAGATAATAACCTTAAATACTTCATTTTCAATCATCTATTTGTTTCTCGTTAAAATACTGAGTAAGATATTGAAAAGGGGAGAAGTTCGGTTTTATTGCATATATCGACGTTTCTGCCGGATTAGAGCGGTTTTACGTGTACATCTTCCATCGGTAATATAAACGGAAAATCAGGAACATTTTAGTTAATTCCATTGGTTTTTATCATTTGTATTGGAAACAACATTGTCATATGTCTTTTCTTGGATCTAAATAATACGAAACCTCGCTCTATGATTTGAAGTTAAAATCCTCAAATATGGTAAAATTGTGACTTTTTTCACGTTTTTCATGTAGTTGGATATTACGTAAATATATTCATTTTTACCAATATTTCGATACTATTTCATGTAGTATCACGATATGTGAGTTGGCCTTCAAATCTCAGAATTTCGCATAATATTGCATTTTAAGCAAGTTTTTTTGCATTTTGTTTCGTACGAAAAATCATCGTATATAGCAATATTTTGACGTTTATTATCTCCTTTTCCTTTATGTGATTTAAACAAAATATCATCGAATTAGGCAATATTTTGCCGTTTTTCCACGTTTTTGTGAATTTTCAGTTTATTGTTAATAATTCATTAAATATACGAAAAAAATGATGCAAACACATAATTGATTAGATAATAACCTTAAATACTTCATTTTCAATCATCTATTTGTTTTTCGTTAAAATACTGAGTAAGATATTGAAAAGGGGAGAAGTTCGGGTTTTATTGCATATATCGACGTTTCAGCCGGATTAGAGCGGTTTTACGTGTATATCTTCCATCGGTAATATAAACGGAAAATCAGGAACATTTTAGTTAATTCCATTGGTTTTTATCATTTGTATTGGAAACAACATTGTCATATGTCTTTTCTTGGATCTAAATAATACGAAACCTCGCTCTATGATTTGAAGTTAAAATCCTCATATATGGTAAAATAGTGACTTTTTCACGTTAATCATTTAGTTTGATATTACGTAAATATATTCATTTTACCAATATTTCGACACTATTTCATGTAGTATCACAATATGTGAATTGGCCTTCAAATCTCAGAATGTCGCATAATATTGCATTTTAAGCAAGTTTTCTTGCATTTTGTTTCTTGCGAAAAATCATCGAATTTAGCAATATTTTGACGTTTATTATCTCCTTTTCCTTTATGTGATTTAAACATAATATCATCGAATTAGGTAATATTTTGCCGTTTTTTCACGTTTTTGTGAATTTTCAGTTTATTGTTATTAATTCATTAAATATACGATAAAAATGATGCAAACACATAATTGATTAGATAATAACCTTAAATACTTCATTTTCAATCATCTATTTGTTTCTCGTTAAAATACTGAGTAAGATATTGAAAAGGGGAGAAGTTCGGTTTTTATTGCATATATCGACGTTTCAGCCGGATTAGAGCGGTTTTACGTGTATATCTTCCATCGGTAATATAAACGGAAAATCAGGAACATTTTAGTTAATTCTAATGAAAACATATTGGTTTTTATCATTTGTATTGGAAACAACATTGTCATATGTCTTTTCTTGGATCTAAATAATACGAAACCTCGCTCTATGATTTGAAGTTAAAATCATCAAATATGGTAAAATAGTGACTTTTTTCACGTTTTTCATGTAGTTTGATATTACGTAAATATATTCATTTTTACCAATATTTCGATACTATTTCATGTAGTATCACAATATGTGAATTGGCCTTCAAATCTCAGAATGTCGCATAATATTGCATTTTAAGCAGGTTTTCTTGCATTTTGTTTCATACGAAAAATCATCGAATTTAGCAATATTTTGACGTTTATTATCTCCTTTTCCTTTATGTGATATTAACAAAATATCATCGAATTAGGCAATATTTTGCCGTTTTTTCACGTTTTTGTGAATTTTCAGTTTATTGTTATTAATTCATTAAATATACGATAAAAATGATGCAAACACATAATTGATTAGATAATAATCTTAAATACTTCATTTTCAATCATCTATTTGTTTCTCGTTAAAATACTGAGTAAGATATTGAAAAGGGGAGAAGTTCGGTTTTATTGCATATATCGACGTTTCAGCCGGATTAGAGCGGTTTTACGTGTACATCTTCCATCGGTAATATAAACGGAAAATCAGGAACATTTTAGTTAATTCTAATGAAAACACATTGGTTTTTATCATTTGTATTGGAAACAACATTGTCATATGTCTTTTCTTGGATCTAAATAATACGAAACCTCGCTCTATGATTTGAAGTTAAAATCCTCATATATGGTAAAATAGTGGCTTTTTTCACGTTTTTCATGTAGTTTGATATTACGTAAATATATTCATTTTTACCAATATTTCGATACTATTTCATGTAGTATCACGATATGTCAGTTGGCCTTCAAATCTCAGAATGTCGCATAATATTGCATTTTAAGCAAGTTTTTTTGCATTTTGTTTCGTACGAAAAATCATCGAATTTAGCAATATTTTGACGTTTATTATCTCCTTTTCCTTTATGTGATTTTAACAAAATATCATCGAATTAGGCAATATTTTGCCCTTTTTCCACGTTTTTGTGAATTTTCAGTTTATTGTTATTAATTCATTAAATATACGATAAAAATGATGCAAACACATAATTGATTACATAATAACCTTAAATACTTCGTTTTCAATCATCTATTTGTTTCTCGTTAAAATACTGAGTAAGATATTGAAAAGGGGAGAAGTTCGGTTTTTATTGCATATATCGACGTTTCAGCCGGATTAGAGCGGTTTTACGTGTACATCTTCCATCGGTAATATAAACGGAAAATCAGGAACATTTTAGTTAATTCCATTGGTTTTTATCATTTGTATTGGAAACAACATTGTCATATGTCTTTTCTTGGATCTAAATAATACGAAACCTCGCTCTATGATTTGAAGTTAAAATCCTCAAATATGGTAAAATTTTGACTTTTTTCACGTTTTTCATGTAGTTTGCTATTACGTAAATATATTCATTTTTACCAATATTTCGATACTATTTCATGTAGTATCACGATATGTGAGTTGGCCTTCAAATCTCAGAATTTCGCATAATATTGCATTTTAAGCAAGTTTTTTTGCATTTTGTTTCGTACGAAAAATCATCGTATATAGCAATATTTTGACGTTTATTATCTCCTTTTCCTTTATGTGATTTAAACAAAATATCATCGAATTAGGCAATATTTTGCCGTTTTTCCACGTTTTTGTGAATTTTCAGTTTATTGTTAATAATTCATTAAATATACGAAAAAAATGATGCAAACACATAATTGATTAGATAATAACCTTAAATACTTCCTTTTCAATCATCTATTTGTTTTTCGTTAAAATACTGAGTAAGATATTGAAAAGGGGAGAAGTTCGGGTTTTATTGCATATATCGACGTTTCAGCCGGATTAGAGCGGTTTTACGTGTATATCTTCCATCGGTAATATAAACGGAAAATCAGGAACATTTTAGTTAATTCCATTGGTTTTTATCATTTGTATTGGAAACAACATTGTCATATGTCTTTTCTTGGATCTAAATAATACGAAACCTCGCTCTATGATTTGAAGTTAAAATCCTCAAATATGGTATAATAGTGACTTTTTTCACGTTTTTAATGTAGTTTGATATTACGTAAAAATATTCATTTTTACCAATATTTCGATACTATTTCACGTATTATCACGATATGTGATTTGGCCTTCAAATCATAGAATTTCGCATAATATTGCATTTTAAGCAAGTTTTCTTGCATTTTGTTTCGTACGAAAAATCTTCGAATTTAGCAATATTTTTACGTTTATCATCACTTTTTCCTCTATGTGATTTAAAATCAATATCATCGAATTAGGCAATATTTTGCCGTTTTTCCACGTTATTGTGAATTTTCAGTTTATTGTTAATAATTCATTAAATATACGATAAAAATGATGCAAACACATAATTGATTAGATAATAACCTTAAATACTTCATTTTCAATCATCTATTTGTTTCTCGTTAAAATACTGAGTAAGATATTGAAAAGGGGAGAAGTTCGGTTTTATTGCATATATCGACGTTTCAGCCGGATTAGAGCGGTTTTACGTGTACATCTTCCATCGGTTATATAAACATAAAATCAGGAACATTTTAGTTATTTCTAATGAAAACACATTGGTTTTTATCATTTGTATTGGAAACAACATTGTCATATGTCTTTTCTTGGATCTAAATAATACGAAACCTCGCTCTATGATTTGAAGTTAAAATACTCATATATGGTAAAATAGTGGCTTTTTTCACGTTTTTCATGTAGTTTGATATTACGTAAATATATTCATTTTTACCAATATTTCGATACTATTTCATGTAGTATCACGATATGTCAGTTGGCCTTCAAATCTCAGAATTTCGCATAATATTGCATTTTAAGCAAGTTTTTTTGCATTTTGTTTCGTACGAAAAATCATCGAATTTAGCAATATTTTGACGTTTATTATCTCCTTTTCCTTTATGTGATTTTAACAAAATATCATCGAATTAGGCAATATTTTGCCCTTTTTCCACGTTTTTGTGAATTTTCAGTTTATTGTTATTAATTCTTTAAATATACGATAAAAATGATGCAAACACATATTTGATTAGATAATAACCTTAAATACTTCGTTTTCAATCATCTATTTGTTTCTCGTTAAAATACTGAGTAAGATATTGAAAAGGGGAGAAGTTCGGTTTTTATTGCATATATCGACGTTTCAGCCGGATTAGAGCGGTTTTACGTGTACATCTTCCATCGGTAATATAAACGGAAAATCAGGAACATTTTAGTTAATTCCATTGGTTTTTATCATTTGTATTGGAAACAACATTGTCATATGTCTTTTCTTGGATCTAAATAATACGAAACCTCGCTCTATGATTTGAAGTTAAAATCCTCAAATATGGTAAAATTGTGACTTTTTTCACGTTTTTCATGTAGTTTGATATTACGTAAATATATTCATTTTTACCAATATTTCGTTACTATTTCATGTAGTATCACGATATGTGAGTTGGCCTTCAAATCTCAGAATTTCGCATAATATTGCATTTTAAGCAAGTTTTTTTGCATTTTGTTTCGTACGAAAAATCATCGTATATAGCAATATTTTGACGTTTATTATCTCCTTTTCCTTTATGTGATTTAAACAAAATATCATCGAATTAGGCAATATTTTGCCGTTTTTCCACGTTTTTGTGAATTTTCAGTTTATTGTTAATAATTCATTAAATATACGAAAAAAATGATGCAAACACATAATTGATTAGATAATAACCTTAAATACTTCATTTCCAATCATCTATTTGTTTTTCGTTAAAATACTGAGTAAGATATTGAAAAGGGGAGAAGTTCGGGTTTTATTGCATATATCGACGTTTCAGCCGGATTAGAGCGGTTTTACGTGTATATCTTCCATCGGTAATATAAACGGAAAATCAGGAACATTTTAGTTAATTCCATTGGTTTTTATCATTTGTATTGGAAACAACATTGTCATATGTCTTTTCTTGGATCTAAATAATACGAAACCTCGCTCTATGATTTGAAGTTAAAATCCTCAAATATGGTAAAATAGTGACTTTTTCACGTTAATCATTTAGTTTGATATTACGTAAATATATTCATTTTTACCAATATTTCGATACTATTTCATGTAGTATCACAATATGTGATTTGGCCTTCAAATCTCAGAATGTCGCATAATATTGCATTTTAAGCAAGTTTTCTTGCATTTTGTTTCGAACGAAAAATCATCGAATTTAGCAATATTTTGACGTTTATTATCTCCTTTTCCTTTATGTGATTTAAACAAAATATCATCGAATTAGGCAATATTTTGCCGTTTTTTAACGTTTTTGTAAATTTTCAGTTTATTGTTATTAATTCATTAAATATACGATAAAAATGATGCAAACACATAATTGATTAGATAATTGCCTTAAATACTTCATTTTCAATCATCAATTTGTTTCTCGTTAAAATACTGAGTAAGATATTGAAAAGGGGAGAAGTTCGGTTTTTATTGCATATATCGACGTTTCAGCAGGATTAGAGCGGTTTTACGTGTACATCTTCCATCGGTAATATAAACGGAAAATCAGGAACATTTTAGTTATTTCTAATGAAAACATATTGATTTTTATCATTTTTATTGGAAACAACATTGTCATATGTCTTTCCTTGGATCTAAATAATACGAAACCTCGCTCTATGATTTAAAGTTAAAATCCTCAAATATGGTAAAATAGTGAATTTTCACGTTAATCATTTAGTTTGATATTACGTAAATATATTCATTTTACCAATATTTCGACACTATTTCATGTAGTATCACAATATATGAATTGGCCTTCAAATCTCAGAATGTCGCATAATATTGCATTTTAAGCAAGTTTTCTTGCATTTTGTTTCTTGCGAAAAATCATCGAATTTAGCAATATTTTGACGTTTATTATCTCCTTTTCCTTTATGTGATTTAAACATAATATCATCGAATTAGGTAATATTTTGCCGTTTTTTCACGTTTTTGTGAATTTTCAGTTTATTGTTATTAATTCATTAAATATACGATAAAAATGATGCAAACACATAATTGATTAGATAATAACCTTAAATACTTCATTTTCAATCATCTATTTGTTTCTCGTTAAAATACTGAGTAAGATATTGAAAAGGGGAGAAGTTCGGTTTTTATTGCATATATCGACGTTTCAGCCGGATTAGAGCGGTTTTACGTGTATATCTTCCATCGGTAATATAAACGGAAAATCAGGAACATTTTAGTTAATTCTAATGAAAACATATTGGTTTTTATCATTTGTATTGGAAACAGCATTGTCATATGTCTTTTCTTGGATCTAAATAATACGAAACCTCGCTCTATGATTTGAAGTTAAAATCATCAAATATGGTAAAATAGTGACTTTTTTCACGTTTTTCATGTAGTTTGATATTACGTAAATATATTCATTTTTACCAATATTTCGATACTATTTCATGTAGTATCACGATATGTCAGTTGGCCTTCAAATCTCAGAATTTCGCATAATATTGCATTTTAAGCAAGTTTTTTTGCATTTTGTTTCGTACGAAAAATCATCGAATTTAGCAATATTTTGACGTTTATTATCTCCTTTTCCTTTATGTGATTTTAACAAAATATCATCGAATTAGGCAATATTTTGCCGTTTTTCCACGTTTTTGTGAATTTTCAGTTTATTGTTATTAATTCATTAAATATACGATAAAAATGATGCAAACACATAATTGATTCGATAATAACCTTAAATACTTCATTTTCAATCATCTATTTGTTTCTCGTTAAAATACTGAGTAAGATATTGAAAAGGGAAGAAGTTCGGTTTTTATTGCATATATCGACGTTTCAGCCGGATTAGAGCGGTTTTACGTGTTCATCTTCCATCGGTAATATAAACGGAAAATATGGAATATTTTAGTTAATTCTAATGAAAACACATTGGTTTTTATCATTTGTATTGGAAACAACATTGTCATATGTCTTTTCTTGGATCTAAATAATACGAAACCTCGCTCTATGATTTGAAGTTAAAATCCTCAAATATGGTAAAATAGTGAATTTTCACGTTAATCATTTAGTTTGATATTACGTAAATATATTCATTTTTACCAATATTTCGATACTATTTCATTAAGTATCACAATATGTGAATTGGCCTTCAAATCTCAGAATGTCGCATAATATTGCATTTTAAGCAGGTTTTCTTGCATTTTGTTTCATACGAAAAATCATCGAATTTAGCAATATTTTGACGTTTATTATCTCCTTTTCCTTTATGTGATTTAAACAAAATATCATCGAATTAGGCAATATTTTGCCGTTTTTTCACGTTTTTGTGAATTTTCAGTTTATTGTTATTAATTCATTATATATACGATAAAAATGATGCAAACACATAATTGATTAGATAATAACCTTAAATACTTCATTTTCAATCATCTATTTGTTTCTCGTTAAAATACTGAGTAAGATATTGAAAAGGGGAGAAGTTCGGTTTTATTGCATATATCGACGTTTCTGCCGGATTAGAGCGGTTTTACGTGTACATCTTCCATCGGTAATATAAACGGAAAATCAGGAACATTTTAGTTAATTCTAATGAAAACACATTGGTTTTTATCATTTGTATTGGAAACAACATTGTCATATGTCTTTTCTTGGATCTAAATAATACGAAACCTCGCTCTATGATTTGAAGTTAAAATCCTCAAATATGGTAAAATAGTGAATTTTCACGTTAATCATTTAGTTTGATATTACGTAAATATATTCATTTTTACCAATATTTCGATACTATTTCATGTAGTATCACAATATGTGAATTGGCCTTCAAATCTCAGAATGTCGCATAATATTGCATTTTAAGCAGGTTTTCTTGCATTTTGTTTCATACGAAAAATCATCGAATTTAGCAATATTTTGACGTTTATTATCTCCTTTTCCTTTATGTGATTTAAACAAAATATCATCGAATTAGGCAATATTTTGCCGTTTTTTCACGTTTTTGTGAATTTTCAGTTTATTGTTATTAATTCATTATATATACGATAAAAATGATGCAAACACATAATTGATTAGATAATAACCTTAAATACTTCATTTTCAATCATCTATTTGTTTCTCGTTAAAATACTGAGTAAGATATTGAAAAGGGGAGAAGTTCGGTTTTATTGCATATATCGACGTTTCTGCCGGATTAGAGCGGTTTTACGTGTACATCTTCCATCGGTAATATAAACGGAAAATCAGGAACATTTTAGTTAATTCTAATGAAAACACATTGGTTTTTATCATTTGTATTGGAAACAACATTGTCATATGTCTTTTCTTGGATCTAAATAATACGAAACCTCGCTCTATGATTTAAAGTTAAAATCCTCAAATATGGTAAAATAGTGGCTTTTTTCACGTTTTTCATGTAGTTTGATATTACGTAAATATATTCATTTTTACCAATATTTCGATACTATTTCATGTAGTATCACGATATGTCAGTTGGCCTTCAAATCTCAGAATGTCGCATAATATTGCATTTTAAGCAAGTTTTTTTGCATTTTGTTTCGTACGAAAAATCATCGAATTTAGCAATATTTTGACGTTTATTATCTCCTTTTCCTTTATGTGATATTAACAAAATATCATCGAATTAGGCAATATTTTGCCGTTTTTTCACGTTTTTGTGAATTTTCAGTTTATTGTTATTAATTCATTAAATATACGATAAAAATGATGCAAACACATAATTGATTAGATAATAATCTTAAATACTTCATTTTCAATCATCTATTTGTTTCTCGTTAAAATACTGAGTAAGATATTGAAAAGGGGAGAAGTTCGGTTTTATTGCATATATCGACGTTTCAGCCGGATTAGAGCGGTTTTACGTGTACATCTTCCATCGGTAATATAAACGGAAAATCAGGAACATTTTAGTTAATTCTAATGAAAACACATTGGTTTTTATCATTTGTATTGGAAACAACATTGTCATATGTCTTTTCTTGGATCTAAATAATACGAAACCTCGCTCTATGATTTGAAGTTAAAATCCTCAAATATGGTATAATAATGACTTTTTTCACGTTTTTAATGTAGTTTGATATTACGTAAATATATTCATTTTTACCAATATTTCGATACTATTTCATGTAGTATCACGATATGTGATTTGGCCCTCAAATCTTAGAATTTCGCATAATATTGCATTTTAAGCAAGTTTTCTTGCATTTTGTTTCGTACGAAAAATCATCGAATTTAGCAATATTTTTACGTTTATCATCCCCTTTTCCTTTATGTGATTTAAACAAAATATCATCGAATTAGGCAATATTTTGCCGTTTTTCCACGTTTTTGTGAATTTTCAGTTTATTGTTAATAATTCATTAAAAATACGATAAAAATGATGCAAACACATAATTGATTAGAAATTAACCTTAAATACTTTATTTTCTATCAACCATTTGTTTCTCGTTAAAATACTGAGTAGGATATTAAAAAGGGGAGAAGTTCGGTTTTTATTGCATATATCGACGTTTCAGCAGGATTAGAGCGGTTTTACGTGTACATCTTCCATCGGTAATATAAACGGAAAATCAGGAACATTTTAGTTATTTCTAATGAAAACACATTGATTTTTATCATTTTTATTGGAAACAACATTGTCATATGTCTTTTCTTGGATCTAAATATTACGAAACCTCGCTCTATGATTTGAAGTTAAAATCCTCAAATATGGTAAAATAGTGAATTTTCACGTTAATCATTTAGTTTGATATTACGTAAATATATTCATTTTTACCAATATTTCGAAACTATTTCATGTAGTATCACAATATGTGAATTGGCCTTCAATTCTCAGAATGTCGCATAATATTGCATTTTAAGCAAGTTTTCTTGCATTTTGTTTCATACGAAAAATCATCGAATTTAGCAATATTTTGACGTTTATTATCTCCTTTTCCTTTATGTGATATTAACAAAATATCATCGAATTAGGCAATATTTTGCCGTTTTTTCACGTTTTTGTGAATTTTCAGTTTATTGTTATTAATTCATTAAATATACGATAAAAATGATGCAAACACATAATTCATTAGATAATAACCTTAAATACTTCATTTTCAATCATCTATTTGTTTCTCGTTAAAATACTGAGTAAGATATTGAAAAGGGTAGAAGTTCGGTTTTATTGCATATATCGACGTTTCAGCCGGATTAGAGCGGTTTTACGTGTACATCTTCCATCGGTAATATAAACGGAAAATCAGGAACATTTTAGTTAATTCTAATGAAAACACATTGGTTTTTATCATTTGTATTGGAAACAACATTGTCATATGTCTTTTCTTGGATCTAAATAATACGAAACCTCGCTCTATGATTTGAAGTTAAAATCCTCATATATGTTAAAATAGTGGCTTTTTTCACGTTTTTCATGTAGTTTGATATTACGTAAATATATTCATTTTTACCAATATTTCGATACTATTTCATGTAGTATCACGATATGTCAGTTGGCCTTCAAATCTCAGAATTTCGCATAATATTGCATTTTAAGCAAGTTTTTTTGCATTTTGTTTCGTACGAAAAATCATCGAATTTAGCAATATTTTGACGTTTATTATCTCCTTTTCCTTTATGTGATTTTAACAAAATATCATCGAATTAGGAAATATTTTGCCCTTTTTCCACGTTTTTGTGAATTTTCAGTTTATTGTTATTAATTCATTAAATATACGATAAAAATGATGCAAACACATAATTGATTAGATAATAACCTTAAATACTTCGTTTTCAATCATCTATTTGTTTCTCGTTAAAATACTGAGTAAGATATTGAAAAGGGGAGAAGTTCGGTTTTTATTGCATATATCGACGTTTCAGCCGGATTAGAGCGGTTTTACGTGTACATCTTCCATCGGTAATATAAACGGAAAATCAGGAACATTTTAGTTAATTCCATTAGTTTTTATCATTTGTATTGGAAACAACATTGTCATATGTCTTTTCTTGGATCTAAATAATACGAAACCTCGCTCTATGATTTGAAGTTAAAATCCTCAAATATGGTAAAATTGTGACTTTTTTCACGTTTTTCATGTAGTTTGATATTACGTAAATATATTCATATTTACCAATATTTCGATACTATTTCATGTAGTATCACGATATGTGAGTTGGCCTTCAAATCTCAGAATTTCGCATAATATTGCATTTTAAGCAAGTTTTTTTGCATTTTGTTTCGTACGAAAAATCATCGTATATAGCAATATTTTGACGTTTATTATCTCCTTTTCCTTTATGTGATTTAAACAAAATATCATCGAATTAGGCAATATTTTGCCGTTTTTCCACGTTTTTGTGAATTTTCAGTTTATTGTTAATAATTCATTAAATATACGATAAAAATGATGCAAACACATAATTGATTAGATAATAACCTTAAATACTTCATTTTCAATCATCTATTTGTTTTTCGTTAAAATACTGAGTAAGATATTGAAAAGGGGAGAAGTTCGGGTTTTATTGCATATATCGACGTTTCTTCCGGATTAGAGCGGTTTTACGTGTATATCTTCCATCGGTAATATAAACGGAAAATCAGGAACATTTTAGTTAATTCCATTGGTTTTTATCATTTGTATTGGAAACAACATTGTCACATGTCTTTTCTTGGATCTAAATAATACGAAACCTCGCTCTATGATTTGAAGTTAAAATCCTCAAATATGGTATAATAGTGACTTTTTTCACGTTTTTAATGTAGTTTGATATTACGTAAATATATTCATTTTTACCAATATTTCGATACTATTTCACGTAGTATCACGATATGTGATTTGGCCTTCAAATCTTAGAATTTCGCATAATATTGCATTTTAAGCAAGTTTTCTTGCATTTTGTTTCGTACGAAAAATCTTCGAATTTAGCAATATTTTTACGTTTATCATCACCTTTTCCTCTATGTGATTTAAACAAAATATCATCGAATTAGGCAATATTTTGCCGTTTTTTCACGTTTTTGTGAATTTTCAGTTTATTGTTATTAATTCATTAAATATACGATAAAAATGATGCAAACACATAATTGATTAGATAATAACCTTAAATACTTCATTTTCAATCATCTATTTGTTTCTCGTTAAAATACTGAGTAAGATATTGAAAAGGGGAGAAGTTCGGTTTTTATTGCATATATCGACGTTTCAGCCGGATTAGAGCGGTTTTACGTGTATATCTTCCATCGGTAATATAAACGGAAAATCAGGAACATTTTAGTTATTTCTAATGAAAACACATTGATTTTTATCATTTTTATTGGAAACAACATTGTCATATGTCTTTCCTTGGATCTAAATAATACGAAACCTCGCTCTATGATTTAAAGTTAAAATCCTCAAATATGGTAAAATAGTGAATTTTCACGTTAATCATTTAGTTTAATATTACGTAAATATATTCATTTTTACCAATATTTCGACACTATTTCATGTAGTATCACAATATGTGAATTGGCCTTCAAATCTCAGAATGTCGCATAATATTGCATTTTAAGCAAGTTTTCTTGCATTTTGTTTCTTGCGAAAAATCATCGAATTAAGCAATATTTTGACGTTTATTATCTCCTTTTCCTTTATGTGATTTAAACATAATATCATCGAATTAGGCAATATTTTGCCGTTTTTTCACGTTTTTGTGAATTTTCAGTTTATTGTTATTAATTCATTAAATATACGATAAAAATGATGCAAACACATAATTGATTAGATAATAACCTTAAATACTTCATTTTCAATCATCTATTTGTTTCTCGTTAAAATACTGAGTAAGATATTGAAAAGGGGAGAAGTTCGGTTTTTATTGCATATATCGACGTTTCAGCCGGATTAGAGCGGTTTTACGTGTATATCTTCCATCGGCAATATAAACGGAAAATCAGGAACATTTTAGTTAATTCTAATGAAAACATATTGGTTTTTATCATTTGTATTGGAAACAACATTGTCATATGTCTTTTCTTGGATCTAAATAATACGAAACCTCGCTCTATGATTTGAAGTTAAAATCATCAAATATGGTAAAATAGTGACTTTTTCACGTTTTTCATGTAGTTTGATATTACGTAAATATATTCATTTTTACCAATATTTCGATACTATTTCATGTAGTATCACGATATGTCAGTTGGCCTTCAAATCTCAGAATTTCGCATAATATTGCATTTTAAGCAAGTTTTTTTGCATTTTGTTTCGTACGAAAAATCATCGAATTTAGCAATATTTTGACGTTTATTATCTCCTTTTCCTTTGTGTGATTTTAACAAAATATCATCGAATTAGGCAATATTTTGCCGTTTTTCCACGTTTTTGTGAATTTTCAGTTTATTGTTATTAATTCATTAAATATACGATAAAAATGATGCAAACACATAATTGATTAGATAATAACCTTAAATACTTCATTTTCAATCATCTATTTGATTCTCGTTAAAATACAGAGTAAGATATTAAAAAGGGAAGAAGTTCGGTTTTTATTGCATATATCGACGTTTCAGCCGGATTAGAGCGGTTTTACGTGTACATCTTCCATCGGTAATATAAACGGAAAATAAGGAATATTTTAGTTAATTCTAATGAAAACACATTGGTTTTTATCATTTGTATTGGAAACAACATTGTCATATGTCTTTTCTTGGATCTAAATAATACGAAACCTCGCTCTATGATTTGAAGTTAAAATCCTCAAATATGGTATAATAATGACTTTTTTCACGTTTTTAATGTAGTTTGATATTACGTAAATATATTCATTTTTACCAATATTTCGATACTATTTCATGTAGTATAATGATATGTGATTTGGCCCTCAAATCTTAGAATTTCGCATAATATTGCATTTTAAGCAAGTTTTCTTGCATTTTGTTTCGTACGAAAAATCATCGAATTTAGCAATATTTTTACGTTTATCATCCCCTTTTCCTTTATGTGATTTAAACAAAATATCATCGAATTAGGCAATATTTTGCCGTTTTTCCACGTTTTTGTGAATTTTCAGTTTATTGTTAATAATTCATTAAATATACGATAAAAATGATGCAAACACATAATTGATTAGAAATTAACCTTAAATACTTTATTTTCTATCAACCATTTGTTTCTCGTTAAAATACTGAGTAGGATATTAAAAAGGGGAGAAGTTCGGTTTTTATTGCATATATCGACGTTTCAGCAGGATAAGAGCGGTTTTACGTGTACATCTTCCATCGGTAATATAAACGGAAAATCAGGAACATTTTAGTTATTTCTAATGAAAACACATTGATTTTTATCATTTTTATTGGAAACAACATTGTCATATGTCTTTTCTTGGATCTAAATATTACGAAACCTCGCTCTATGATTTGAAGTTAAAATCCTCAAATATGGTAAAATAGTGAATTTTCAGGTTAATCATTTAGTTTGATATTACGTAAATATATTCATTTTTACCAATATTTCGATACTATTTCATGTAGTATCACAATATGTGAATTGGCCTTCAATTCTCAGAATGTCGCATAATATTGCATTTTAAGCAAGTTTTCTTGCATTTTGTTTCATACGAAAAATCATCGAATTTAGCAATATTTTGACGTTTATTATCTCCTTTTCCTTTATGTGATATTAACAAAATATCATCGAATTAGGCAATATTTTGCAGTTTTTTCACGTTTTTGTGAATTTTCAGTTTATTGTTATTAATTCATTAAATATACGATAAAAATGATGCAAACACATAATTGATTAGATAATAACCTTAAATACTTCATTTTCAATCATCTATTTGTTTCTCGTTAAAATACTGAGTAAGATATTGAAAAGGGGAGAAGTTCGGTTTTATTGCATATATCGACGTTTCAGCCGGATTAGAGCGGTTTTACGTGTACATCTTCCATCGGTATTATAAACGGAAAATCAGGAACATTTTAGTTAATTCTAATGAAAACACATTGGTTTTTATCATTTGTATTGGAAACAACATTGTCATATGTCTTTTCTTGGATCTAAATAATACGAAACCTCGCTCTATGATTTGAAGTTAAAATCCTCATATATGGTAAAATAGTGGCTTTTTTCACGTTTTTCATGTAGTTTGATATTACGTAAATATATTCATTTTTACCAATATTTCGATACTATTTCATGTAGTATCACGATATGTCAGTTGGCCTTCTAATCTCAGAATTTCGCATAATATTGCATTTTAAGCAAGTTTTTTTGCATTTTGTTTCGTACGAAAAATCATCGAATTTAGCAATATTTTGACGTTTATTATCTCCTTTTCCTTTATGTGATTTTAACAAAATATCATCGAATTAGGCAATATTTTGCCCTTTTTCCACGTTTTTGTGAATTTTCAGTTTATTGTTATTAATTCATTAAATATACGATAAAAATGATGCAAACACATAATTGATTAGATAATAACCTTAAATACTTCGTTTTCAATCATCTATTTGTTTCTCGTTAAAATACTGAGTAAGATATTGAAAAGGGGAGAAGTTCGGTTTTTATTGCATATATCGACGTTTCAGCCGGATTAGAGCGGTTTTACGTGTACATCTTCCATCGGTAATATAATCGGAAAATCAGGAACATTTTAGTTAATTCCATTGGTTTTTATCATTTGTATTGGAAACAACATTGTCATATGTCTTTTCTTGGATCTAAATAATACGAAACCTCGCTCTATGATTTGAAGTTAAAATCCTCAAATATGGTAAAATTGTGACTTTTTTCACGTTTTTCATGTAGTTTGATATTACGTAAATATATTCATTTTTACCAATATTTCGATACTATTTCATGTAGTATCACGATATGTGAGTTGGCCTTCAAATCTCAGAATTTCGCATAATATTGCATTTTAAGCAAGTTTTTTTGCATTTTGTTTCGTACGAAAAATCATCGTATATAGCAATATTTTGACGTTTATTATCTCCTTTTCCTTTATGTGATTTAAACAAAATATCATCGAATTAGGCAATATTTTGCCGTTTTTCCACGTTTTTGTGAATTTTCAGTTTATTGTTAATAATTCATTAAATATACGATAAAAATGATGCAAACACATAATTGATTAGATAATAACCTTAAATACTTCATTTTCAATCATCTATTTGTTTTTCGTTAAAATACTGAGTAAGATATTGAAAAGGGGAGAAGTTCGGGTTTTATTGCATATATCGACGTTTCAGCCGGATTAGAGCGGTTTTACGTGTATATCTTCCATCGGTAATATAAACGGAAAATCAGGAACATTTTAGTTAATTCCATTGGTTTTTATCATTTGTATTGGAAACAACATTGTCATATGTCTTTTCTTGGATCTAAATAATACGAAACCTCGCTCTATGATTTGAAGTTAAAATCCTCAAATATGGTATAATAGTGACTTTTTTCACGTTTTTAATGTAGTTTGATATTACGTAAATATATTCATTTTTACCAATATTTCGATACTATTTCACGTAGTATCACGATATGTGATTTGGCCTTCAAATCTTAGAATTTCGCATAATATTGCATTTTAAGCAAGTTTTCTTGCATTTTGTTTCGTACGAAAAATCTTCGAATTTAGCAATATTTTTACGTTTATCATCACCTTTTCCTCTATGTGATTTAAACAAAATATCATCGAATTAGGCAATATTTTGCCGTTTTTTCACGTTTTTGTGAATTTTCAGTTTATTGTTATTAATTCATTAAATATACGATAAAAATGATGCAAACACATAATTGATTAGATAATAACCTTAAATACTTCATTTTCAATCATCTATTTGTTTCTCGTTAAAATACTGAGTAAGATATTGAAAAGGGGAGAAGTTCGGTTTTTATTGCATATATCGACGTTTCAGCCGGATTAGAGCGGTTTTACGTGTATATCTTCCATCTGTAATATAAACGGAAAATCAGGAACATTTTAGTTAATTCTAATGAAAACATATTGGTTTTTATCATTTGTATTGGAAACAACATTGTCATATGTCTTTTCTTGGATCTAAATAATACGAAACCTCGCTCTATGATTTGAAGTTAAAATCATCAAATATGGTAAAATAGTGACTTTTTTCACGTTTTTCATGTAGTTTGATATTACGTAAATATATTCATTTTTACCAATATTTCGATACTATTTCATGTAGTATCACGATATGTCAGTTGGCCTTCAAATCTCAGAATTTCGCATAATATTGCATTTTAAGCAAGTTTTTTTGCATTTTGTTTCGTACGAAAAATCATCGAATTTAGCAATATTTTGACGTTTATTATCTACTTTTCCTTTATGTGATTTTAACAAAATACCATCGAATTAGGCAATATTTTGCCGTTTTTCCACGTTTTTGTGAATTTTCAGTTTATTGTTAATAATTCATTAAATATACGATAAAAATGATGCAAACACATAATTGATTAGAAATTAACCTTAAATACTTTATTTTCTATCAACCATTTGTTTCTCGTTAAAATACTGAGTAGGATATTGAAAAGGGGAGAAGTTCGGTTTTTATTGCATATATCGACGTTTCAGCAGGATTAGAGCGGTTTTACGTGTACATCTTCCATCGGTAATATAAACGGAAAATCAGGAACATTTTAGTTATTTCTAATGAAAACACATTGATTTTTATCATTTTTATTGGAAACAACATTGTCATATGTCTTTTCTTAGATCTAAATATTACGAAACCTCGCTCTATGATTTGAAGTTAAAATCCTCAAATATGGTAAAATAGTGAATTTTCACGTTAATCATTTAGTTTGATATTACGTAAATATATTCATTTTTACCAATATTTCGATACTATTTCATGTAGTATCACAATATGTGAATTGGCCTTCAATTCTCAGAATGTCGCATAATATTGCATTTTAAGCAAGTTTTCTTGCATTTTGTTTCATACTAAAAATCATCGAATTTAGCAATATTTTGACGTTTATTATCTCCTTTTCCTTTATGTGATTTAAACAAAATATCATCGAATTAGGCAATATTTTGCCGTTTTTCACGTTTTTGTGAATTTTCAGTTTATTGTTATTAATTCATTAAATATACGATAAAAATGATGCAAACACATAATTGATTAGATAATAACCTTAAATACTTCATTTTCAATCATCTATTTGTTTCTCGTTAAAATACTGAGTAAGATATTGAAAAGGGGAGAAGTTCGGTTTTATTGCATATATCGACGTTTCAGCCGGATTAGAGCGGTTTTACGTGTACATTTTCCATCGGTAATATAAACGGAAAATCAGGAACATTTTAGTTAATTCTAATGAAAACACATTGGTTTTTATCATTTGTATTGGAAACAACATTGTCATATGTCTTTTCTTGGATCTAAATAATACGAAACCTCGCTCTATGATTTGAAGTTAAAATCCTCATATATGGTAAAATAGTGGCTTTTTTCACGTTTTTCATGTAGTTTGATATTACGTAAATATATTCATTTTTACCAATATTTCGATACTATTTCATGTAGTATCACGATATGTCAGTTGGCCTTCAAATCTCAGAATTTCGAATAATATTGCATTTTAAGCAAGTTTTTTTGCATTTTGTTTCGTACGAAAAATCATCGAATTTAGCAATATTTTGACGTTTATTATCTCCTTTTCCTTTATGTGATTTTAACAAAATATCATCGAATTAGGCAATATTTTGCCCTTTTTCCACGTTTTTGTGAATTTTCAGTTTATTGTTATTAATTCATTAAATATACGATAAAAATAATGCAAACACATAATTGATTAGATAATAACCTTAAATACTTCGTTTTCAATCATCTATTTGTTTCTCGTTAAAATACTGAGTAAGATATTGAAAAGGGGAGAAGTTCGGGTTTTATTGCATATATCGACGTTTCAGCCGGATTAGAGCGGTTTTACGTGTATATCTTCCATCGGTAATATAAACGGAAAATCAGGAACATTTTAGTTAATTCCATTGGTTTTTATCATTTGTATTGGAAACAACATTGTCATATGTCTTTTCTTGGATCTAAATAATACGAAACCTCGCTCTATGATTTGAAGTTAAAATCCTCAAATATGGTATAATAGTGACTTTTTTCACGTTTTTAATGTAGTTTGATATTACGTAAATATATTCATTTTTACCAATATTTCGATACTATTTCACGTAGTATCACGATATGTGATTTGGCCTTCAAATCTTAGAATTTCGCATAATATTGCATTTTAAGCAAGTTTTCTTGCATTTTGTTTCGTACGAAAAATCTTCGAATTTAGCAATATTTTTACGTTTATCATCACCTTTTCCTCTATGTGATTTAAACAAAATATCATCGAATTAGGCAATATTTTGCCGTTTTTTCACGTTTTTGTGAATTTTCAGTTTATTGTTATTAATTCATTAAATATACGATAAAAATGATGCAAACACATAATTGATTAGATAATAACCTTAAATACTTCATTTTCAATCATCTATTTGTTTCTCGTTAAAATACTGAGTAAGATATTGAAAAGGGGAGAAGTTCGGTTTTTATTGCATATATCGACGTTTCAGCCGGATTAGAGCGGTTTTACGTGTATATCTTCCATCTGTAATATAAACGGAAAATCAGGAACATTTTAGTTAATTCTAATGAAAACATATTGGTTTTTATCATTTGTATTGGAAACAACATTGTCATATGTCTTTTCTTGGATCTAAATAATACGAAACCTCGCTCTATGATTTGAAGTTAAAATCATCAAATATGGTAAAATAGTGACTTTTTTCACGTTTTTCATGTAGTTTGATATTACGTAAATATATTCATTTTTACCAATATTTCGATACTATTTCATGTAGTATCACGATATGTCAGTTGGCCTTCAAATCTCAGAATTTCGCATAATATTGCATTTTAAGCAAGTTTTTTTGCATTTTGTTTCGTACGAAAAATCATCGAATTTAGCAATATTTTGACGTTTATTATCTACTTTTCCTTTATGTGATTTTAACAAAATACCATCGAATTAGGCAATATTTTGCCGTTTTTCCACGTTTTTGTGAATTTTCAGTTTATTGTTAATAATTCATTAAATATACGATAAAAATGATGCAAACACATAATTGATTAGAAATTAACCTTAAATACTTTATTTTCTATCAACCATTTGTTTCTCGTTAAAATACTGAGTAGGATATTGAAAAGGGGAGAAGTTCGGTTTTTATTGCATATATCGACGTTTCAGCAGGATTAGAGCGGTTTTACGTGTACATCTTCCATCGGTAATATAAACGGAAAATCAGGAACATTTTAGTTATTTCTAATGAAAACACATTGATTTTTATCATTTTTATTGGAAACAACATTGTCATATGTCTTTTCTTGGATCTAAATAATACGAAACCTCGCTCTATGATTTGAAGTTAAAATCCTCAAATATGGTATAATAATGACTTTTTTCACGTTTTTAATGTAGTTTGATATTACGTAAATATATTCATTTTTACCAATATTTCGATACTATTTCATGTAGTATCACGATATGTGATTTGGCTCTCAAATCTTAGAATTTCGCATAATATTGCATTTTAAGCAAGTTTTCTTGCATTTTGTTTCGTACGAAAAATCATCTAATTTAGCAATATTTTTACGTTTATCATCCCCTTTTCCTTTATGTGATTTAAACAAAATATCATCGAATTAGGCAATATTTTGCCGTTTTTCCACGTTTTTGTGAATTTTCAGTTTATTGTTAATAATTCATTAAATATACGATAAAAATGATGCAAACACATAATTGATTAGAAATTAACCTTAAATACTTTATTTTCTATCAACCATTTGTTTCTCGTTAAAATACTGAGTAGGATATTGAAAAGGGGAGAAGTTCGGTTTTTATTGCATATATCGACGTTTCAGCAGGATTAGAGCGGTTTTACGTGTACATCTTCTATCGGTAATATAAACGGAAAATCAGGAACATTTTAGTTATTTCTAATGAAAACACATTGATTTTTATCATTTTTATTGGAAACAACATTGTCATATGTCTTTTCTTGGATCTAAATATTACGAAACCTCGCTCTATGATTTGAAGTTAAAATCCTCAAATATAGTAAAATAGTGAATTTTCACGTTAATCATTTAGTTTGATATTACGTAAATATATTCATTTTTACCAATATTTCGATACTATTTCATGTAGTATCACAATATGTGAATTGGCCTTCAATTCTCAGAATGTCGCATAATATTGCATTTTAAGCAAGTTTTCTTGCATTTTGTTTCATACGAAAAATCATCGAATTTTGCAATATTTTGACGTTTATTATCTCCTTTTCCTTTATGTGATTTAAACAAAATATCATCGAATTAGGCAATATTTTGCCGTTTTTTCACGTTTTTGTGAATTTTCAGTTTATTGTTATTAATTCATTAAATATACGATAAAAATGATGCAAACACATAATTGATTAGATAATAACCTTAAATACTTCATTTTCAATCATCTATTTGTTTCTCGTTAAAATACTGAGTAAGATATTGAAAAGGGGAGAAGTTCGGTTTTTATTGCATATATCGACGTTTCAGCCGGATTAGAGCGGTTTTACGTGTACATCTTCCATCGGTAATATAAACGGAAAATCAGGAACATTTTAGTTAATTCCATTGGTTTTTATCATTTGTATTGGAAACAACATTGTCATATGTCTTTTCTTGGATCTAAATAATACGAAACCTCGCTCTATGATTTGAAGTTAAAATCCTCAAATATGGTAAAATTGTGACTTTTTTCACGTTTTTCATGTAGTTTGATATTACGTAAATATATTCATTTTTACCAATATTTCGATACTATTTCATGTAGTATCACGATATGTGAGTTGGCCTTCAAATCTCAGAATTTCGCATAATATTGCATTTTAAGCAAGTTTTTTTGCATTTTGTTTCGTACGAAAAATCATCGTATATAGCAATATTTTGACGTTTATTATCTCCTTTTCCTTTATGTGATTTAAACAAAATATCATCGAATTAGGCAATATTTTGCCGTTTTTCCACGTTTTTGTGAATTTTCAGTTTATTGTTAATAATTCATTAAAAATACGATAAAAATGATGCAAACACATAATTGATTAGATAATAACCTTAAATACTTCATTTTCAATCATCTATTTGTTTTTCGTTAAAATACTGAGTAAGATATTGAAAAGGGGAGAAGTTCGGGTTTTATTGCATATATCGACGTTTCAGCCGGATTAGAGCGGTTTTACGTGTATATCTTCCATCGGTAATATAAACGGAAAATCAGGAACATTTTAGTTAATTCCATTGGTTTTTATCATTTTTATTGGAAACAACATTGTCATATGTCTTTTCTTGGATCTAAATAAAACGAAACCTCGCTCTATGATTTGAAGTTAAAATCCTCAAATATGGTAAAATAGTGACTTTTTCACGTTAATCATTTAGTTTGATATTACGTAAATATATTCATTTTTACCAATATTTCGATACTATTTCATGTAGTATCACGATATGTGATTTGGCCTTCAAATCTTAGAATTTCGCATAATATTGCATTTTAAGCAAGTTTTCTTGAATTTTTTTCGAACGAAAAATCATCGAATTTAGCAATATTTTGACGTTTATTATCTCCTCTTCCTTTATGTGATTTAAACAAAATATCATCGAATTAGGCAATGTTTTGCCGTTTTTTAACGTTTTTGTAAATTTTCAGTTTATTGATATTAATTCATTAAATATACGATAAAAATGATGCAAACACATAATTGATTAGATAATAACCTTAAATACTTCATTTTCAATCATCTATTTGTTTCTCGTTAAAATACTGAGTAAGATATTGAAAAGGGGAGAAGTTCGGTTTTTATTACATATATCGACGTTTCAGCCGGATTAGAGCGGTTTTACGTGTACATCTTTCATCGGTAATATAAACGGAAAATCAGGAATATTTTAGTTAATTCTAATGAAAACACATTGGTTTTTATCATTTGTATTGGAAACAACATTGTCATATGTCTTTTCTTGGATCTAAATAATACGAAACCTCGCTCTATGATTTGAAGTTAAAATCATCAAATATGGTATAATAGTGACTTTTTTCACGTTTTTAATGTAGTTTGATATTACGTAAATATATTCATTTTTACCAATATTTCGATACTATTTCATGTAGTATCACGATATGTGATTTGGCCTTCAAATCTTAGAATTTCGCATAATATTGCATTTTAAGCAAGTTTTCTTGAATTTTGTTTCGAACGAAAAATCATCGAATTTAGCAATATTTTGACGTTTATTATCTCCTCTTCCTTTATGTGATTTAAACAAAATATCATCGAATTAGGCAATGTTTTGCCGTTTTTTAACGTTTTTGTAAATTTTCAGTTTATTGTTATTAATTCATTAAATATACGATAAAAAAGATGCAAACACATAATTGATTAGATAATAGCCTTAAATACTTCATTTTCAATCATCAATTTGTTTCTCGTTAAAATACTGAGTAAGATATTGAAAAGGGGAGAAGTTCGGTTTTTATTGCATATATCGACGTTTCAGCAGGATTAGAGCGGTTTTACGTGTACATCTTCCATCTGTAATATAAACGGAAAATCAGGAACATTTTAGTTATTTCTAATGAAAACACATTGATTTTTATCATTTTTATTGGAAACAACATTGTCATATGTCTTTCCTTGGATCTAAATAATACGAAACCTCGCTCTATGATTTAAAGTTAAAATCCTCAAATATGGTAAAATAGTGAATTTTCACGTTAATCATTTAGTTTGATATTACGTAAATATATTCATTTTTACCAATATTTCGACACTATTTCATGTAGTATCACAATATGTGAATTGGCCTTCAAATCTCAGAATGTCGCATAATATTGCATTTTAAGCAAGTTTTCTTGCATTTTGTTTCATACGAAAAATCATCGAATTTAGCAATATTTTGACGTTTATTATCTCCTTTTCCTTTATGTGATTTAAACATAATATCATCGAATTAGGCAATATTTTGCCGTTTTTTCACGTTTTTGTGAATTTTCAGTTTATTGCTATTAATTCAATAAATATACGATAAAAATGATACAAACACATAATTGATTAGATAATAACCTTAAATACTTCATTTTCAATCATCTATTCGTTTCTCGTTAAAATACTGAGTAAGATATTGAAAAGGGGAGAAGTTCGGTTTTTATTGCATATATCGACGTTTCAGCCGGATTAGAGCGGTTTTACGTGTACATCTTCCATCGGTAATATAAACGGAAAATAAGGAATATTTTAGTTAATTCTAATGAAAACACATTGGTTTTTATCATTTGTATTGGAAACAACATTGTCATATGTCTTTTCTTGGATCTAAATAATACGAAACCTCGCTCTATGATTTGAAGTTAAAATCCTCAAATATGGTATAATAATGACTTTTTTCACGTTTTTAATGTAGTTTGATATTACGTAAATATATTCATTTTGACCAATATTTCGATACTATTTCATGTAGTATCACGATATGTGATTTGGCCCTCAAATCTTAGAATTTCGCATAATATTGCATTTTAAGCAAGTTTTTTTGCATTTTGTTTCTTACGAAAAATCATCGAATTTATCAATATTTTTACGTTTATCATCCCCTTTTCCTTAATGTGATTTAAACAAAATATCATCGAATTTGGCAATATTTTGCCGTTTTTCCACGTTTTTGTGAATTTTCAGTTTATTGTTAATAATTCATTAAATATACGATAAAAATGATGCAAACACATAATTGATTAGAAATTAACCTTAAATACTTTATTTTCAATCAACCATTTGTTTCACGTTAAAATACTGAGTAGGATATTGAAAAGGGGAGAAGTTCGGTTTTTATTGCATATATCGACGTTTCAGCAGGATTAGAGCGGTTTTACGTGTACATCTTCTATCGGTAATATAAACGGAAAATCAGGAACATTTTAGTTATTTCTAATGAAAACACATTGATTTTTATCATTTTTATTGGAAACAACATTGTCATATGTCTTTTCTTGGATCTAAATAATACGAAACCTCGCTCTATGATTTGAAGTTAAAATCCTCAAATATGGTAAAATAGTGAATTTTCACGTTAATCATTTAGTTTGATATTACGTAAATATATTCATTTTTACCAATATTTCGATACTATTTCATGTAGTATCACAATATGTGAATTGGCCTTCAAATCTCAGAATGTCGCATAATATTGCAATTTAAGCAAGTTTTCTTGCATTTTGTTTCATACGAAAAATCATCGAATTTAGCAATATTTTGACGTTCATTATCTCCTTTTCCTTTATGTGATTTAAACAAAATATCATCGAATTAGGCAATATTTTGCCGTTTTTTCACGTTTTTGTGAATTTTCAGTTTATTGTTATTAATTCATTAAATATACGATAAAAATGATGCAAACACATAATTGATTAGATAATAACCTTAAATACTTCATTTTCAATCATCTATTTGTTTCTCGTTAAAATACTGAGTAAGATATTGAAAAGGGGAGAAGTTCGGTTTTATTGCATATATCGACGTTTCAGCCGGATTAGAGCAGTTTTACGTGTACATCTTCCATCGGTAATATAAACGGAAAATCAGGAACATTTTAGTTAATTCTAATGAAAACACATTGCTTTTTATCATTTGTATTCCAAACAACATTGTCATATGTCTTTTCTTGGATCTAAATAATACGAAACCTCGCTCTATGATTTGAAGTTAAAATCCTCAAATATGGTAAAATTGTGACTTTTTTCACGTTTTTCATGTAGTTTGATATTACGTAAATATATTCATTTTTACCAATATTTCGATACTATTTCATGTAGTATCACGATATGTGAGTTGGCCTTCAAATCTCAGAATTTCGCATAATATTGCATTTTAAGCAAGTTTTTTTGCATTTTGTTTCGTACGAAAAATCATCGTATATAGCAATATTTTGACGTTTATTATCTCCTTTTCCTTTATGTGATTTAAACAAAATATCATCGAATTAGGCAATATTTTGCCGTTTTTCCACGTTTTGGTGAATTTTCAGTTTATTGTTAATAATTCATTAAAATATACGATAAAAATGATGCAAACACATAATTGATTAGATAATAACCTTAAATACTTCATTTTCAATCATCTATTTGTTTTTCGTTAAAATACTGAGTAAGATATTGAAAAGGGGAGAAGTTCGGGTTTTATTGCATATATCGACGCTTCAGCCGGATTAGAGCGGTTTTACGTGTATATCTTCCATCGGTAATATAAACGGAAAATCAGGAACATTTTAGTTAATTCCATTGGTTTTTATCATTTGTATTGGAAACAACATTGTCATATGTCTTTTCTTGGATCTAAATAATACGAAACCTCGCTCTATGATTTGAAGTTAAAATCCTCAAATATGGTATAATAGTGACTTTTTTCACGTTTTTAATGTAGTTTGATATTACGTAAATATATTCATTTTTACCAATATTTCGATACTATTTCATGTAGTATCACGATATGTGATTTGGCCTTCAAATCTTAGAATTTCGCTCAATATTGCATTTTAAGCAAGTTTTCTTGCATTTTGTTTCGTACGAAAAATCTTCGAATTTAGCAATATTTTTACGTTTATCATCCCCTTTTCCTCTATGTGATTTAAACAAAATATCATCGAATTAGGCAATATTTTGCCGTTTTTCCACGTTATTGTGAATTTTCAGTTTATTGTTAATAATTCATTAAATATACGATAAAAATGATGCAAACACATAATTGATTAGATAATAACCTTAAATACTTCATTTTCAATCATCTATTTGTTTCTCGTTAAAATACTGAGTAAGATATTGAAAAGGGGAGAAGTTCGGTTTTTATTGCATATATCGACGTTTCAGCCGGATTAGAGCGGTTTTACGTGTACATTTTCCATCGGTAATATAAACGGAAAATCAGGAACATTTTAGTTATTACTAACGAAAACACATTGATTTTTATCATTTTTATTGGAAACAACATTGTCATATGTCTTTTCTTGGATCTAAATAAAACGAAACCTCGCTCTATGATATGAAGTTAAAATCCTCAAATATGATAAAATAGCGACTTTTTCACGTTAATCATTTAGTTTGATATTACGTAAATATATTCATTTTTACCAATATTTCGATACTATTTCATGTAGTATCACAATATGTGATTTGGCCTTCAAATCTCAGAATGTCGCATAATATTGCATTTTAAGCAAGTTTTCTTGCATTTTGTTTCGAACGAAAAATCATCGAATTTAGCAATATTTTGACGTTTATTATCTCCTTTTCCTTTATGTGATTTAAACAAAATATCATCGAATTAGGCAATATTTTGCCGTTTTTTAACGTTTTTGTGAATTTTCAGTTTATTGTTATTAATTCATTAAATATACGATAAAAATGATGCAAACACATAATTGATTAGATAATAACCTTAAATACTTCATTTTCAATCATCTATTTGTTTCTCGGTAAAATACTGAGTAAGATATTGAAAAGGGGAGAAGTTCGGTTTTTATTGCATATATCGACGTTTCAGCCGGATTAGAGCGGTTTTACGTGTACATTTTCCATCGGTAATATAAACGGAAAATCAGGAACATTTTAGTTATTACTAATGAAAACACATTGATTTTTATCATTTTTATTGGAAACAACATTGTCATATGTATTTTCTTGGATCTAAATAAAACGAAACCTCGCTCTATGATTTGAAGTTAAAATCCTCAAATATGATAAAATAGCGACTTTTTCACGTTAATCATTTAGTTTGATATTACGTAAATATATTCATTTTTACCAATATTTCGATACTATTTCATGTAGTATCACAATATGTGATTTGGCCTTCAAATCTCAGAATGTCGCATAATATTGCATTTTAAGCAAGTTTTCTTGCATTTTGTTTCGAACGAAAAATCATCGAATTTAGCAATATTTTGACGTTTATTATCTCCTTTTCCTTTATGTGATTTAAACAAAATATCATCGAATTAGGCAGTATTTTGCCGTTTTTTAACGTTTTTGTGAATTTTCAGTTTATTGTTATTAATTCATTAAATTTACGATAAAAATGATGCAAACACATAATTGATTAGATAATAACCTTAAATACTTCATTTTCAATCATCTATTTGTTTCTCGTTAAAATACTGAGTAAGATATTGAAAAGGGGAGAAGTTCGGTTTTTATTGCATATATCGACGTTTCAGCCGGATTAGAGCGGTTTTACGTGTACATCTTCCATCGGTAATATAAACGGAAAATAAGGAATATTTTAGTTAATTCTAATGAAAACACATTGGTTTTTATCATTTGTATTGGAAACAACATTGTCATATGTCTTTTCTTGGATCTAAATAATACGAAACCTCGCTCTATGATTTGAAGTTAAAATCCTCAAATATGGTATAATAATGACTTTTTTCACGTTTTTAATGTAGTTTGATATTACGTAAATATATTCATTTTTACCAATATTTCGATACTATTTCATGTAGTATCACGATATGTGATTTGGCCCTCAAATCTTAGAATTTCGCATAATATTGCATTTTAAGCAAGTTTTCTTGCATTTTGTTTCGTACGAAAAATCATCGAATTTAGCAATATTTTGACGTTTATTATCTCCTTTTCCTTTATGTGATTTTAACAAAATATCATCGAATTAGGCAATATTTTGCCGTTTTTCCACGTTTTTGTGAATTTTCAGTTTATTGTTATTAATTCATTAAATATACGATAAAAATGATGCAAACACATAATTGATTAGATAATAACCTTAAATACTTCATTTTCAATCATCTATTTGTTTCTCGTTAAAATACTGAGTAAGATATTGAAAAGGGGAGAAGTTCGGTTTTTATTGCATATATCGACGTTTCAGCCGGATTAGAGCGGTTTTACGTGTACATCTTTCATCGGTAATATAAACGGAAAATCAGGAATATTTTAGTTAATTCTAATGAAAACACATTGGTTTTTATCATTTGTATTGGAAACAACATTGTCATATGTCTTTTCTTGGATCTAAATAATACGAAACCTCGCTCTATGATTTGAAGTTAAAATCCTCAAATATGGTATAATAATGACTTTTTTCACGTTTTTAATGTAGTTTGATATTACGTAAATATATTCATTTTGACCAATATTTCGATACTATTTCATGTAGTATCACGATATGTGATTTGGCCCTCAAATCTTAGAATTTCGCATAATATTGCATTTTAAGCAAGTTTTTTTGCATTTTGTTTCTTACGAAAAATCATCGAATTTATCAATATTTTTACGTTTATCATCCCCTTTTCCTTAATGTGATTTAAACAAAATATCATCGAATTTGGCAATATTTTGCCGTTTTTCCACGTTTTTGTGAATTTTCAGTTTATTGTTAATAATTCATTAAATATACGATAAAAATGATGCAAACACATAATTGATTAGAAATTAACCTTAAATACTTTATTTTCAATCAACCATTTGTTTCACGTTAAAATACTGAGTAGGATATTGAAAAGGGGAGAAGTTCGGTTTTTATTGCATATATCGACGTTTCAGCAGGATTAGAGCGGTTTTACGTGTACATCTTCTATCGGTAATATAAACGGAAAATCAGGAACATTTTAGTTAATTCTAATGAAAACACATTGCTTTTTATCATTTGTATTCCAAACAACATTGTCATATGTCTTTTCTTGGATCTAAATAATACGAAACCTCGCTCTATGATTTGAAGTTAAAATCCTCAAATATGGTAAAATTGTGACTTTTTTCACGTTTTTCATGTAGTTTGATATTACGTAAATATATTCATTTTTACCAATATTTCGATACTATTTCATGTAGTATCACGATATGTGAGTTGGCCTTCAAATCTCAGAATTTCGCATAATATTGCATTTTAAGCAAGTTTTTTTGCATTTTGTTTCGTACGAAAAATCATCGTATATAGCAATATTTTGACGTTTATTATCTCCTTTTCCTTTATGTGATTTAAACAAAATATCATCGAATTAGGCAATATTTTGCCGTTTTTTCCACGTTTTGGTGAATTTTCAGTTTATTGTTAATAATTCATTAAAATATACGATAAAAATGATGCAAACACATAATTGATTAGATAATAACCTTAAATACTTCATTTTCAATCATCTATTTGTTTTTCGTTAAAATACTGAGTAAGATATTGAAAAGGGGAGAAGTTCGGGTTTTATTGCATATATCGACGCTTCAGCCGGATTAGAGCGGTTTTACGTGTATATCTTCCATCGGTAATATAAACGGAAAATCAGGAACATTTTAGTTAATTCCATTGGTTTTTATCATTTGTATTGGAAACAACATTGTCATATGTCTTTTCTTGGATCTAAATAATACGAAACCTCGCTCTATGATTTGAAGTTAAAATCCTCAAATATGGTATAATAGTGACTTTTTTCACGTTTTTAATGTAGTTTGATATTACGTAAATATATTCATTTTTACCAATATTTCGATACTATTTCATGTAGTATCACGATATGTGATTTGGCCTTCAAATCTTAGAATTTCGCTCAATATTGCATTTTAAGCAAGTTTTCTTGCATTTTGTTTCGTACGAAAAATCTTCGAATTTAGCAATATTTTTACGTTTATCATCCCCTTTTCCTCTATGTGATTTAAACAAAATATCATCGAATTAGGCAATATTTTGCCGTTTTTCCACGTTATTGTGAATTTTCAGTTTATTGTTAATAATTCATTAAATATACGATAAAAATGATGCAAACACATAATTGATTAGATAATAACCTTAAATACTTCATTTTCAATCATCTATTTGTTTCTCGTTAAAATACTGAGTAAGATATTGAAAAGGGGAGAAGTTCGGTTTTTATTGCATATATCGACGTTTCAGCCGGATTAGAGCGGTTTTACGTGTACATTTTCCATCGGTAATATAAACGGAAAATCAGGAACATTTTAGTTATTACTAACGAAAACACATTGATTTTTATCATTTTTATTGGAAACAACATTGTCATATGTCTTTTCTTGGATCTAAATAAAACGAAACCTCGCTCTATGATATGAAGTTAAAATCCTCAAATATGATAAAATAGCGACTTTTTCACGTTAATCATTTAGTTTGATATTACGTAAATATATTCATTTTTACCAATATTTCGATACTATTTCATGTAGTATCACAATATGTGATTTGGCCTTCAAATCTCAGAATGTCGCATAATATTGCATTTTAAGCAAGTTTTCTTGCATTTTGTTTCGAACGAAAAATCATCGAATTTAGCAATATTTTGACGTTTATTATCTCCTTTTCCTTTATGTGATTTAAACAAAATATCATCGAATTAGGCAATATTTTGCCGTTTTTTAACGTTTTTGTGAATTTTCAGTTTATTGTTATTAATTCATTAAATATACGATAAAAATGATGCAAACACATAATTGATTAGATAATAACCTTAAATACTTCATTTTCAATCATCTATTTGTTTCTCGGTAAAATACTGAGTAAGATATTGAAAAGGGGAGAAGTTCGGTTTTTATTGCATATATCGACGTTTCAGCCGGATTAGAGCGGTTTTACGTGTACATTTTCCATCGGTAATATAAACGGAAAATCAGGAACATTTTAGTTATTACTAATGAAAACACATTGATTTTTATCATTTTTATTGGAAACAACATTGTCATATGTATTTTCTTGGATCTAAATAAAACGAAACCTCGCTCTATGATTTGAAGTTAAAATCCTCAAATATGATAAAATAGCGACTTTTTCACGTTAATCACTTAGTTTGATATTACGTAAATATATTCATTTTTACCAATATTTCGATACTATTTCATGTAGTATCACAATATGTGATTTGGCCTTCAAATCTCAGAATGTCGCATAATATTGCATTTTAAGCAAGTTTTCTTGCATTTTGTTTCGAACGAAAAATCATCGAATTTAGCAATATTTTGACGTTTATTATCTCCTTTTCCTTTATGTGATTTAAACAAAATATCATCGAATTAGGCAGTATTTTGCCGTTTTTTAACGTTTTTGTGAATTTTCAGTTTATTGTTATTAATTCATTAAATTTACGATAAAAATGATGCAAACACATAATTGATTAGATAATAACCTTAAATACTTCATTTTCAATCATCTATTTGTTTCTCGTTAAAATACTGAGTAAGATATTGAAAAGGGGAGAAGTTCGGTTTTTATTGCATATATCGACGTTTCAGCCGGATTAGAGCGGTTTTACGTGTACATCTTCCATCGGTAATATAAACGGAAAATAAGGAATATTTTAGTTAATTCTAATGAAAACACATTGGTTTTTATCATTTGTATTGGAAACAACATTGTCATATGTCTTTTCTTGGATCTAAATAATACGAAACCTCGCTCTATGATTTGAAGTTAAAATCCTCAAATATGGTATAATAATGACTTTTTTCACGTTTTTAATGTAGTTTGATATTACGTAAATATATTCATTTTTACCAATATTTCGATACTATTTCATGTAGTATCACGATATGTGATTTGGCCCTCAAATCTTAGAATTTCGCATAATATTGCATTTTAAGCAAGTTTTCTTGCATTTTGTTTCGTACGAAAAATCATCGAATTTAGCAATATTTTGACGTTTATTATCTCCTTTTCCTTTATGTGATTTTAACAAAATATCATCGAATTAGGCAATATTTTGCCGTTTTTCCACGTTTTTGTGAATTTTCAGTTTATTGTTATTAATTCATTAAATATACGATAAAAATGATGCAAACACATAATTGATTAGATAATAACCTTAAATACTTCATTTTCAATCATCTATTTGTTTCTCGTTAAAATACTGAGTAAGATATTGAAAAGGGGAGAAGTTCGGTTTTTATTGCATATATCGACGTTTCAGCCGGATTAGAGCGGTTTTACGTGTACATCTTTCATCGGTAATATAAACGGAAAATCAGGAATATTTTAGTTAATTCTAATGAAAACACATTGGTTTTTATCATTTGTATTGGAAACAACATTGTTATATGTCTTTTCTTGGATCTAAATAATACGAAACCTCGCTCTATGATTTGAAGTTAAAATCCTCAAATATGGTATAATAATGACTTTTTTCACGTTTTTAATGTAGTTTGATATTACGTAAATATATTCATTTTGACCAATATTTCGATACTATTTCATGTAGTATCACGATATGTGATTTGGCCCTCAAATCTTAGAATTTCGCATAATATTGCATTTTAAGCAAGTTTTTTTGCATTTTGTTTCTTACGAAAAATCATCGAATTTATCAATATTTTTACGTTTATCATCCCCTTTTCCTTAATGTGATTTAAACAAAATATCATCGAATTTGCCATATTTTGCCGTTTTTCCACGTTTTTGTGAATTTTCAGTTTATTGTTAATAATTCATTAAATATACGATAAAAATGATGCAAACACATAATTGATTAGAAATTAACCTTAAATACTTTATTTTCAATCAACCATTTGTTTCACGTTAAAATACTGAGTAGGATATTGAAAAGGGGAGAAGTTCGGTTTTTATTGCATATATCGACGTTTCAGCAGGATTAGAGCGGTTTTACGTGTACATCTTCTATCGGTAATATAAACGGAAAATCAGGAACATTTTAGTTATTTCTAATGAAAACACATTGATTTTTATCATTTTTATTGGAAACAACATTGTCATATGTCTTTTCTTGGATCTAAATAATACGAAACCTCGCTCTATGATTTGAAGTTAAAATCCTCAAATATGGTAAAATAGTGAATTTTCACGTTAATCATTTAGTTTGATATTACGTAAATATATTCATTTTTACCAATATTTCGATACTATTTCATGTAGTATCACAATATGTGAATTGGCCTTCAAATCTCAGAATGTCGCATAATATTGCAATTTAAGCAAGTTTTCTTGCATTTTGTTTCATACGAAAAATCATCGAATTTAGCAATATTTTGACGTTCATTATCTCCTTTTCCTTTATGTGATTTAAACAAAATATCATCGAATTAGGCAATATTTTGCCGTTTTTTCACGTTTTTGTGAATTTTCAGTTTATTGTTATTAATTCATTAAATATACGATAAAAATGATGCAAACACATAATTGATTAGATAATAACCTTAAATACTTCATTTTCAATCATCTATTTGTTTCTCGTTAAAATACTGAGTAAGATATTGAAAAGGGGAGAAGTTCGGTTTTATTGCATATATCGACGTTTCAGCCGGATTAGAGCAGTTTTACGTGTACATCTTCCATCGGTAATATAAACGGAAAATCAGGAACATTTTAGTTAATTCTAATGAAAACACATTGCTTTTTATCATTTGTATTCCAAACAACATTGTCATATGTCTTTTCTTGGATCTAAATAATACGAAACCTCGCTCTATGATTTGAAGTTAAAATCCTCAAATATGGTAAAATTGTGACTTTTTTCACGTTTTTCATGTAGTTTGATATAACGTAAATATATTCATTTTTACCAATATTTCGATACTATTTCATGTAGTATCACGATATGTGAGTTGGCCTTCAAATCTCAGAATTTCGCATAATATTGCATTTTAAGCAAGTTTTTTTGCATTTTGTTTCGTACGAAAAATCATCGTATATAGCAATATTTTGACGTTTATTATCTCCTTTTCCTTTATGTGATTTAAACAAAATATCATCGAATTAGGCAATATTTTGCCGTTTTTCCACGTTTTGGTGAATTTTCAGTTTATTGTTAATAATTCATTAAAATATACGATAAAAATGATGCAAACACATAATTGATTAGATAATAACCTTAAATACTTCATTTTCAATCATCTATTTGTTTTTCGTTAAAATACTGAGTAAGATATTGAAAAGGGGAGAAGTTCGGGTTTTATTGCATATATCGACGCTTCAGCCGGATTAGAGCGGTTTTACGTGTATATCTTCCATCGGTAATATAAACGGAAAATCAGGAACATTTTAGTTAATTCCATTGGTTTTTATCATTTGTATTGGAAACAACATTGTCATATGTCTTTTCTTGGATCTAAATAATACGAAACCTCGCTCTATGATTTGAAGTTAAAATCCTCAAATATGGTATAATAGTGACTTTTTTCACGTTTTTAATGTAGTTTGAAATTACGTAAATATATTCATTTTTACCAATATTTCGATACTATTTCATGTTGTATCACGATATGTGATTTGGCCTTCAAATCTTAGAATTTCGCTCAATATTGCATTTTAAGCAAGTTTTCTTGCATTTTGTTTCGTACGAAAAATCTTCGAATTTAGCAATATTTTTACGTTTATCATCCCCTTTTCCTCTATGTGATTTAAACAAAATATCATCGAATTAGGCAATATTTTGCCGTTTTTCCACGTTATTGTGAATTTTCAGTTTATTGTTAATAATTCATTAAATATACGATAAAAATGATGCAAACACATAATTGATTAGATAATAACCTTAAATACTTCATTTTCAATCATCTATTTGTTTCTCGTTAAAATACTGAGTAAGATATTGAAAAGGGGAGAAGTTCGGTTTTTATTGCATATATCGACGTTTCAGCCGGATTAGAGCGGTTTTACGTGTACATTTTCCATCGGTAATATAAACGGAAAATCAGGAACATTTTAGTTATTACTAACGAAAACACATTGATTTTTATCATTTTTATTGGAAACAACATTGTCATATGTCTTTTCTTGGATCTAAATAAAACGAAACCTCGCTCTATGATATGAAGTTAAAATCCTCAAATATGATAAAATAGCGACTTTTTCACGTTAATCATTTAGTTTGATATTACGTAAATATATTCATTTTTACCAATATTTCGATACTATTTCATGTAGTATCACAATATGTGATTTGGCCTTCAAATCTCAGAATGTCGCATAATATTGCATTTTAAGCAAGTTTTCTTGCATTTTGTTTCGAACGAAAAATCATCGAATTTAGCAATATTTTGACGTTTATTATCTCCTTTTCCTTTATGTGATTTAAACAAAATATCATCGAATTAGGCAATATTTTGCCGTTTTTTAACGTTTTTGTGAATTTTCAGTTTATTGTTATTAATTCATTAAATATACGATAAAAATGATGCAAACACATAATTGATTAGATAATAACCTTAAATACTTCATTTTCAATCATCTATTTGTTTCTCGGTAAAATACTGAGTAAGATATTGAAAAGGGGAGAAGTTCGGTTTTTATTGCATATATCGACGTTTCAGCCGGATTAGAGCGGTTTTACGTGTACATTTTCCATCGGTAATATAAACGGAAAATCAGGAACATTTTAGTTATTACTAATGAAAACACATTGATTTTTATCATTTTTATTGGAAACAACATTGTCATATGTATTTTCTTGGATCTAAATAAAACGAAACCTCGCTCTATGATTTGAAGTTAAAATCCTCAAATATGATAAAATAGCGCCTTTTTCACGTTAATCATTTAGTTTGATATTACGTAAATATATTCATTTCTACCAATATTTCGATACTATTTCATGTAGTATCACAATATGTGATTTGGCCTTCAAATCTCAGAATGTCGCATAATATTGCATTTTAAGCAAGTTTTCTTGCATTTTGTTTCGAACGAAAAATCATCGAATTTAGCAATATTTTGACGTTTATTATCTCCTTTTCCTTTATGTGATTTAAACAAAATATCATCGAATTAGGCAGTATTTTGCCGTTTTTTAACGTTTTTGTGAATTTTCAGTTTATTGTTATTAATTCATTAAATTTACGATAAAAATGATGCAAACACATAATTGATTAGATAATAACCTTAAATACTTCATTTTCAATCATCTATTTGTTTCTCGTTAAAATACTGAGTAAGATATTGAAACGGGGAGAAGTTCGGTTTTTATTGCATATATCGACGTTTCAGCCGGATTAGAGCGGTTTTACGTGTACATTTTCCATCGGTAATATAAACGGAAAATCAGGAACATTTTAGTAAATTCCATTGGTTTTTATCATTTGTATTAGAAACAACATTGTCATATGTCTTTTCTTGGATCTAAATAATACGAAACCTCGCTCTATGATTTGAAGTTAAAATCCTCAAATATGGTAAAATAGTGACTTTTTTCACGTTTTTCATGTAGTTTGATATTACGTAAATATATTCATTTTTACCAATATTTCGATACTATTTCATGTAGTATCACGATATGTGAGTTGGCCTTCAAATCTCAGAATTACGCATAATATTGCATTTTAAGCAAGTTTTTTTGCATTTTGTTTCGTACGAAAAATCATCGAATATAGCAATATTTTGACGTTTATTATCTCAATTTCCTTTATGTGATTTCAACAAAATATCATCGAATTAAGCAATATTTTGCCGTTTTTCCACGTTTTTGTGAATTTTCAGTTTATTGTTATTAATTCATTAAATATACGATAAAAATGATGCAAACACATAATTGATTGGATAATAACCTTAAATACTTCATTTTCAATCATCTATTTGTTTCTCGTTAAAATACTGAGTAAGATATTGAAAAGGGGAGAAGTTCGGTTTTTATTGCATATATCAACGTTTCAACCGGATTAGAGCGGTTTTACGTGTACATTTTCCATCGGTAATATAAACGGAAAATCAGGAACATTTTAGTTAATTCCATTGGTTTTTATCATTTGTATTGGAAACAACATTGTCATATGTCTTTTCTTGGATCTAAATAATACGAAACCTCGCTCTATGATTTGAAGTTAAAATCCTCAAATATGGTAAAATAGTGACTTTTTCACGTTAATCATTTAGTTTGATATTACGTAAATATATTCATTTTTGCCAATATTTCGATACTATTTCATGTAGTATCACAATATGTGATTTGGCCTTCAAATCTCAGAATGTCGCATAATATTGCATTTTAAGCAAGTTTTCTTGCATTTTGTTTCGAACGAAAAATCATCGAATTTAGCAATATTTTGACGTTTATTATCTCCTTTTCCTTTATGTGATTTAAACAAAATATCATCGAATTAGGCAATATTTTGCCGTTTTTTAACGTTTTTGTGAATTTTCAGTTTATTGTTATTAATTCATTAAATATACGATAAAAATGATGCAAACACATAATTGATTAGATAATAACCTTAAATACTTCATTTTCAATCATCTATTTGTTTCTCGTTAAAATACTGAGTAAGATATTGAAAAGGGGAGAAGTTCGGTTTTTATTGCATATATCGACGTTTCAGCCGGATTAGAGCGGTTTTACGTGTACATTTTCCATCGGTAATATAAACGGAAAATCAGGAACATTTTAGTTAATTCCATTGGTTTTTATCATTTGTATTGGAAACAACATTGTCATATGTCTTTTCTTGGATCTAAATAATACGAAACCTCGCTCTATGATTTGAAGTTAAAATCCTCAAATATGGTAAAATAGTGACTTTTTTCACGTTTTTCATGTAGTTTGATATTACGTAAATATATTAATTTTTACCAATATTTCGATACTATTTCATGTAGTATCACGATATGTCAGTTGGCCTTCAAATCTCAGAATTTCGCATAATATTGCATTTTAAGCAAGTTTTTTTGCGTTTTGTTTCGTACGAAAAATCATCGAATATAGCAATATTTTGACGTTTATTATCTCCTTTTCCTTTATGTGATTTAAACAAAATATCATCGAATTAGGCAATATTTTGCCGTTTTTCCACGTTTTTGTGAATTTTCAGTTTATTGTTATTAATTCATTAAATATACGATAAAAATGATGCAAACACATAATTGATTAGATAATAACCTTAAATACTTCATTTTCAATCATCTATTTGTTTCTCGTTAAAATACTGAGTAAGATATTGAAAAGGGGGGAAGTTCGGTTTTTATTGCATATATCGACGTTTCAGCCGGATTAGAGCGGTTTTACGTGTACATCTTCATTCGGTAATATAAACGGAAAATCAGGAACATTTTAGTTAATTCCATTGGTTTTTATCATTTGTATTGGAAACAACATTGTCATATGTCTTTTCTTGGATCTAAATAATACGAAACCTCGCTCTATGATTTGAAGTTAAAATCCTCAAATATGGTAAAATAGTGACTTTTTTCACGTTTTTCATGTAGTTTGATATTACGTAAATATATTCATTTTTACCAATATTTCGATACTATTTCATGTAGTATCACGATATGTGAGTTGGCCTTCAAATCTCAGAATTTCGCATAATATTGCATTTTAAGCAAGTTTTTTTGCATTTTGTTTCGTACGAAAAATCATCGAATATAGCAATATTTTGACGTTTATTATCTCATTTTCCTTTATGTGATTTCAACAAAATATCATCGAATTAGGCAATAATTTTGCCGTTTTTCCACGTTTTTGTGAATTTTCAGTTTATTGTTATTAATTCATTAAATATACGATAAAAATGATGCAAACACATAATTGATTAGATAATAACCTTAAATACTTCATTTTCAATCATCTATTTGTTTCTCGTTAAAATACTGAGTAAGATATTGAAAAGGGGAGAAGTTCGGTTTTTATTGCATATATCGACGTTTCAGCCGGATTAGAGCGGTTTTACGTGTATATCTTCCATCGGTTATATAAACGGAAAATCAGGAACATTTTAGTTAATTCCATTGGTTTTTATCATTTGTATTGGAAACAACATTGTCATATGTCATTTCTTGAATCTAAATAATACGAAACCTCGCTCTATGATTTGAAGTTAAAATCCTCAAATATGGTAAAATAGTGACTTTTTTCACGTTTTTAATGTAGTTTGATATTACGTAAATATATTCATTTTTACCAATATTTCGATACTATTTCATGTAGTATCACGATATGTGATTTGGCCTTCAAATCTTAGAATTTCGCATAATATTGCATTTTAAGCAAGTTTTCTTGCACTTTGTTTCGTACGAAAAACCATCGAATTTAGTAATATTTTTACGTTTATCATCCCCTTTTCCTTTATGTGATTTAAACAAAATATCATCGAATTAGGCAATATTTTGCCGTTTTTCCACGTTTTTATGAATTTTCAGTTTATTGTTAATAATTCATTAAATATACGATAAAAATGATGCAAACACATAATTGATTAGAAATTAACCTTAAATACTTTATTTTCAATCAACCATTTGTTTCTTGTTAAAATACTGAATAGGATATTGAAAAGGGGAGAAGTTCGGTTTTTATTGCATATATCGACGTTTCAGCAGGATTAGAGCGGTTTTACGTGTACATCTTCCATCGGTAATATAAACGGAAAATCAGGAACATTTTAGTAATTACTAATGAAAACACATTGATTTTTATCATTTTTATTGGAAACAACATTGTCATATGTCTTTTCTTGGATCAAAATAATACGAAACCTCGCTCTATGATTTGAAGTTAAAATCCTCAAACATGGTAAAATAGTGACTTTTTCACGTTAATCATTTAGTTTGATATTACGTAAATATATTCATTTTTACCAATATTTCGATACTATTTCATGTAGTATCACAATATGTGATTTGGCCTTCAAGTCTCAGAATGTCGCATAGTATTGCATTTTAAGCAAGTTTTCTTGCATTTTGTTTCGAACGAAAAATCATCGAATTTAGCAATATTTTGACGTTTATTATCTCCTTTTCCTTTATGTGATTTAAACAAAATATCATCGAATTAGGCAATATTTTGCCGTTTTTTAACGTTTTTGTGAATTTTCAGTTTATTGTTATTAATTCATTAAATATACGATAAAAATGATGCAAACACATAATTGATTAGATAATAACCTTAAATACTTCATTTTCAATCATCTATTTGTTTCTCGGTAAAATACTGAGTAAGATATTGAAAAGGGGAGAAGTTCGGTTTTTATTGCATATATCGACGTTTCAGCCGGATTAGAGCGGTTTTACGTGTACATTTTCCATCGGTAATATAAACGGAAAATCAGGAACATTTTAGTTATTACTAATGAAAACACATTGATTTTTATCATTTTTATTGGAAACAACATTGTCATATGTATTTTCTTGGATCTAAATAAAACGAAACCTCGCTCTATGATTTGAAGTTAAAATCCTCAAATATGATAAAATAGCGACTTTTTCACGTTAATCATTTAGTTTGATATTACGTAAATATATTCATTTTTACCAATATTTCGATACTATTTCATGTAGTATCACAATATGTGATTTGGCCTTCAAATCTCAGAATGTCGCATAATATTGCATTTTAAGCAAGTTTTCTTGCATTTTGTTTCGAACGAAAAATCATCGAATTTAGCAATATTTTGACGTTTATTATCTCCTTTTCCTTTATGTGATTTAAACAAAATATCATCGAATTAGGCAGTATTTTGCCGTTTTTTAACGTTTTTGTGAATTTTCAGTTTATTGTTATTAATTCATTAAATTTACGATAAAAATGATGCAAACACATAATTGATTAGATAATAACCTTAAATACTTCATTTTCAATCATCTATTTGTTTCTCGTTAAAATACTGAGTAAGATATTGAAACGGGGAGAAGTTCGGTTTTTATTGCATATATCGACGTTTCAGCCGGATTAGAGCGGTTTTACGTGTACATTTTCCATCGGTAATATAAACGGAAAATCAGGAACATTTTAGTAAATTCCATTGGTTTTTATCATTTGTATTAGAAACAACATTGTCATATGTCTTTTCTTGGATCTAAATAATACGAAACCTCGCTCTATGATTTGAAGTTAAAATCCTCAAATATGGTAAAATAGTGACTTTTTTCACGTTTTTCATGTAGTTTGATATTACGTAAATATATTCATTTTTACCAATATTTCGATACTATTTCATGTAGTATCACGATATGTGAGTTGGCCTTCAAATCTCAGAATTACGCATAATATTGCATTTTAAGCAAGTTTTTTTGCATTTTGTTTCGTACGAAAAATCATCGAATATAGCAATATTTTGACGTTTATTATCTCAATTTCCTTTATGTGATTTCAACAAAATATCATCGAATTAAGCAATATTTTGCCGTTTTTCCACGTTTTTGTGAATTTTCAGTTTATTGTTATTAATTCATTAAATATACGATAAAAATGATGCAAACACATAATTGATTGGATAATAACCTTAAATACTTCATTTTCAATCATCTATTTGTTTCTCGTTAAAATACTGAGTAAGATATTGAAAAGGGGAGAAGTTCGGTTTTTATTGCATATATCAACGTTTCAACCGGATTAGAGCGGTTTTACGTGTACATTTTCCATCGGTAATATAAACGGAAAATCAGGAACATTTTAGTTAATTCCATTGGTTTTTATCATTTGTATTGGAAACAACATTGTCATATGTCTTTTCTTGGATCTAAATAATACGAAACCTCGCTCTATGATTTGAAGTTAAAATCCTCAAATATGGTAAAATAGTGACTTTTTCACGTTAATCATTTAGTTTGATATTACGTAAATATATTCATTTTTGCCAATATTTCGATACTATTTCATGTAGTATCACAATATGTGATTTGGCCTTCAAATCTCAGAATGTCGCATAATATTGCATTTTAAGCAAGTTTTCTTGCATTTTGTTTCGAACGAAAAATCATCGAATTTAGCAATATTTTGACGTTTATTATCTCCTTTTCCTTTATGTGATTTAAACAAAATATCATCGAATTAGGCAGTATTTTGCCGTTTTTTAACGTTTTTGTGAATTTTCAGTTTATTGTTATTAATTCATTAAATATACGATAAAAATGATGCAAACACATAATTGATTAGATAATAACCTTAAATACTTCATTTTCAATCATCTATTTGTTTCTCGTTAAAATACTGAGTAAGATATTGAAAAGGGGAGAAGTTCGGTTTTTATTGCATATATCGACGTTTCAGCCGGATTAGAGCGGTTTTACGTGTACATTTTCCATGGGTAATATAAACGGAAAATCAGGAACATTTTAGTTAATTCCATTGGTTTTTATCATTTGTATTGGAAACAACATTGTCATATGTCTTTTCTTGGATCTAAATAATACGAAACCTCGCTCTATGATTTGAAGTTAAAATCCTCAAATATGGTAAAATAGTGACTTTTTTCACGTTTTTCATGTAGTTTGATATTACGTAAATATATTAATTTTTACCAATATTTCGATACTATTTCATGTAGTATCACGATATGTCAGTTGGCCTTCAAATCTCAGAATTTCGCATAATATTGCATTTTAAGCAAGTTTTTTTGCGTTTTGTTTCGTACGAAAAATCATCGAATATAGCAATATTTTGACGTTTATTATCTCCTTTTCCTTTATGTGATTTAAACAAAATATCATCGAATTAGGCAATATTTTGCCGTTTTTCCACGTTTTTGTGAATTTTCAGTTTATTGTTATTAATTCATTAAATATACGATAAAAATGATGCAAACACATAATTGATTAGATAATAACCTTAAATACTTCATTTTCAATCATCTATTTGTTTCTCGTTAAAATACTGAGTAAGATATTGAAAAGGGGGGAAGTTCGGTTTTTATTGCATATATCGACGTTTCAGCCGGATTAGAGCGGTTTTACGTGTACATCTTCATTCGGTAATATAAACGGAAAATCAGGAACATTTTAGTTAATTCCATTGGTTTTTATCATTTGTATTGGAAACAACATTGTCATATGTCTTTTCTTGGATCTAAATAATACGAAACCTCGCTCTATGATTTGAAGTTAAAATCCTCAAATATGGTAAAATAGTGACTTTTTTCACGTTTTTCATGTAGTTTGATATTACGTAAATATATTCATTTTTACCAATATTTCGATACTATTTCATGTAGTATCACGATATGTGAGTTGGCCTTCAAATCTCAGAATTTCGCATAATATTGCATTTTAAGCAAGTTTTTTTGCATTTTGTTTCGTACGAAAAATCATCGAATATAGCAATATTTTGACGTTTATTATCTCATTTTCCTTTATGTGATTTCAACAAAATATCATCGAATTAGGCAATAATTTTGCCGTTTTTCCACGTTTTTGTGAATTTTCAGTTTATTGTTATTAATTCATTAAATATACGATAAAAATGATGCAAACACATAATTGATTAGATAATAACCTTAAATACTTCATTTTCAATCATCTATTTGTTTCTCGTTAAAATACTGAGTAAGATATTGAAAAGGGGAGAAGTTCGGTTTTTATTGCATATATCGACGTTTCAGCCGGATTAGAGCGGTTTTACGTGTATATCTTCCATCGGTTATATAAACGGAAAATCAGGAACATTTTAGTTAATTCCATTGGTTTTTATCATTTGTATTGGAAACAACATTGTCATATGTCATTTCTTGAATCTAAATAATACGAAACCTCGCTCTATGATTTGAAGTTAAAATCCTCAAATATGGTAAAATAGTGACTTTTTTCACGTTTTTAATGTAGTTTGATATTACGTAAATATATTCATTTTTACCAATATTTCGATACTATTTCATGTAGTATCACGATATGTGATTTGGCCTTCAAATCTTAGAATTTCGCATAATATTGCATTTTAAGCAAGTTTTCTTGCACTTTGTTTCGTACGAAAAACCATCGAATTTAGTAATATTTTTACGTTTATCATCCCCTTTTCCTTTATGTGATTTAAACAAAATATCATCGAATTAGGCAATATTTTGCCGTTTTTCCACGTTTTTATGAATTTTCAGTTTATTGTTAATAATTCATTAAATATACGATAAAAATGATGCAAACACATAATTGATTAGAAATTAACCTTAAATACTTTATTTTCAATCAACCATTTGTTTCTTGTTAAAATACTGAATAGGATATTGAAAAGGGGAGAAGTTCGGTTTTTATTGCATATATCGACGTTTCAGCAGGATTAGAGCGGTTTTACGTGTACATCTTCCATCGGTAATATAAACGGAAAATCAGGAACATTTTAGTAATTACTAATGAAAACACATTGATTTTTATCATTTTTATTGGAAACAACATTGTCATATGTCTTTTCTTGGATCAAAATAATACGAAACCTCGCTCTATGATTTGAAGTTAAAATCCTCAAACATGGTAAAATAGTGACTTTTTCACGTTAATCATTTAGTTTGATATTACGTAAATATATTCATTTTTACCAATATTTCGATACTATTTCATGTAGTATCACAATATGTGATTTGGCCTTCAAGTCTCAGAATGTCGCATAGTATTGCATTTTAAGCAAGTTTTCTTGCATTTTGTTTCGAACGAAAAATCATCGAATTTAGCAATATTTTGACGTTTATTATCTCCTTTTCCTTTATGTGATTTAAACAAAATATCATCGAATTAGGCAATATTTTGCCGTTTTTTAACGTTTTTGTGAATTTTCAGTTTATTGTTATTAATTCATTAAATATACGATAAAAATGATGCAAACACATAATTGATTAGATAATAACCTTAAATACTTCATTTTCAATCATCTATTTGTTTCTCGGTAAAATACTGAGTAAGATATTGAAAAGGGGAGAAGTTCGGTTTTTATTGCATATATCGACGTTTCAGCCGGATTAGAGCGGTTTTACGTGTACATTTTCCATCGGTAATATAAACGGAAAATCAGGAACATTTTAGTTATTACTAATGAAAACACATTGATTTTTATCATTTTTATTGGAAACAACATTGTCATATGTATTTTCTTGGATCTAAATAAAACGAAACCTCGCTCTATGATTTGAAGTTAAAATCCTCAAATATGATAAAATAGCGACTTTTTCACGTTAATCATTTAGTTTGATATTACGTAAATATATTCATTTTTACCAATATTTCGATACTATTTCATGTAGTATCACAATATGTGATTTGGCCTTCAAATCTCAGAATGTCGCATAATATTGCATTTTAAGCAAGTTTTCTTGCATTTTGTTTCGAACGAAAAATCATCGAATTTAGCAATATTTTGACGTTTATTATCTCCTTTTCCTTTATGTGATTTAAACAAAATATCATCGAATTAGGCAGTATTTTGCCGTTTTTTAACGTTTTTGTGAATTTTCAGTTTATTGTTATTAATTCATTAAATTTACGATAAAAATGATGCAAACACATAATTGATTAGATAATAACCTTAAATACTTCATTTTCAATCATCTATTTGTTTCTCGTTAAAATACTGAGTAAGATATTGAAAAGGGGAGAAGTTCGGTTTTTATTGCATATATCGACGTTTCAGCCGGATTAGAGCGGTTTTACGTGTACATTTTCCATCGGTAATATAAACGGAAAATCAGGAACATTTTAGTAAATTCCATTGGTTTTTATCATTTGTATTAGAAACAACATTGTCATATGTCTTTTCTTGGATCTAAATAATACGAAACCTCGCTCTATGATTTGAAGTTAAAATCCTCAAATATGGTAAAATAGTGACTTTTTTCACGTTTTTCATGTAGTTTGATATTACGTAAATATATTAATTTTTACCAATATTTCGATACTATTTCATGTAGTATCACGATATGTCAGTTGGCCTTCAAATCTCAGAATTTCGCATAATATTGCATTTTAAGCAAGTTTTTTTGCGTTTTGTTTCGTACGAAAAATCATCGAATATAGCAATATTTTGACGTTTATTATCTCCTTTTCCTTTATGTGATTTAAACAAAATATCATCGAATTAGGCAATATTTTGCCGTTTTTCCACGTTTTTGTGAATTTTCAGTTTATTGTTATTAATTCATTAAATATACGATAAAAATGATGCAAACACATAATTGATTAGATAATAACCTTAAATACTTCATTTTCAATCATCTATTTGTTTCTCGTTAAAATACTGAGTAAGATATTGAAAAGGGGGGAAGTTCGGTTTTTATTGCATATATCGACGTTTCAGCCGGATTAGAGCGGTTTTACGTGTACATCTTCATTCGGTAATATAAACGGAAAATCAGGAACATTTTAGTTAATTCCATTGGTTTTTATCATTTGTATTGGAAACAACATTGTCATATGTCTTTTCTTGGATCTAAATAATACGAAACCTCGCTCTATGATTTGAAGTTAAAATCCTCAAATATGGTAAAATAGTGACTTTTTTCACGTTTTTCATGTAGTTTGATATTACGTAAATATATTCATTTTTACCAATATTTCGATACTATTTCATGTAGTATCACGATATGTGAGTTGGCCTTCAAATCTCAGAATTTCGCATAATATTGCATTTTAAGCAAGTTTTTTTGCATTTTGTTTCGTACGAAAAATCATCGAATATAGCAATATTTTGACGTTTATTATCTCATTTTCCTTTATGTGATTTCAACAAAATATCATCGAATTAGGCAATAATTTTGCCGTTTTTCCACGTTTTTGTGAATTTTCAGTTTATTGTTATTAATTCATTAAATATACGATAAAAATGATGCAAACACATAATTGATTAGATAATAACCTTAAATACTTCATTTTCAATCATCTATTTGTTTCTCGTTAAAATACTGAGTAAGATATTGAAAAGGGGAGAAGTTCGGTTTTTATTGCATATATCGACGTTTCAACCGGATTAGAGCGGTTTTACGTGTACATTTTCCATCGGTAATATAAACGGAAAATCAGGAACATTTTAGTTAATTCCATTGGTTTTTATCATTTGTATTGGAAACAACATTGTCATATGTCTTTTCTTGGATCTAAATAATACGAAACCTCGCTCTATGATTTGAAGTTAAAATCCTCAAATATGGTAAAATAGTGACTTTTTCACGTTAATCATTTAGTTTGATATTACGTAAATATATTCATTTTTGCCAATATTTCGATACTATTTCATGTAGTATCACAATATGTGATTTGGCCTTCAAATCTCAGAATGTTGCATAATATTGCATTTTAGGAAAGTTTTCTTGCATTTTGTTTCGAACGAAAAATCATCGAATTTAGCAATATTTTGACGTTTATTATCTCCTTTTCCTTTATGTGATTTAAACAAAATATCATCGAATTAGGCAGTATTTTGCCGTTTTTTAACGTTTTTGTGAATTTTCAGTTTATTGTTATTAATTCATTAAATTTACGATAAAAATGATGCAAACACATAATTGATTAGATAATAACCTTAAATACTTCATTTTCAATCATCTATTTGTTTCTCGTTAAAATACTGAGTAAGATATTGAAAAGGGGAGAAGTTCGGTTTTTATTGCATATATCGACGTTTCAGCCGGATTAGAGCGGTTTTACGTGTACATTTTCCATCGGTAATATAAACGGAAAATCAGGAACATTTTAGTAAATTCCATTGGTTTTTATCATTTGTATTAGAAACAACATTGTCATATGTCTTTTCTTGGATCTAAATAATACGAAACCTCGCTCTATGATTTGAAGTTAAAATCCTCAAATATGGTAAAATAGTGACTTTTTTCACGTTTTTCATGTAGTTTGATATTACGTAAATATATTCATTTTTACCAATATTTCGATACTATTTCATGTAGTATCACGATATGTGAGTTGGCCTTCAAATCTCAGAATTACGCATAATATTGCATTTTAAGCAAGTTTTTTTGCATTTTGTTTCGTACGAAAAATCATCGAATATAGCAATATTTTGACGTTTATTATCTCAATTTCCTTTATGTGATTTCAACAAAATATCATCGAATTAGGCAATATTTTGCCGTTTTTCCACGTTTTTGTGAATTTTCAGTTTATTGTTATTAATTCATTAAATATACGATAAAAATGATGCAAACACATAATTGATTGGATAATAACCTTAAATACTTCATTTTCAATCATCTATTTGTTTCTCGTTAAAATACTGAGTAAGATATTGAAAAGGGGAGAAGTTCGGTTTTTATTGCATATATCGACGTTTCAACCGGATTAGAGCGGTTTTACGTGTACATTTTCCATCGGTAATATAAACGGAAAATCAGGAACATTTTAGTTAATTCCATTGGTTTTTATCATTTGTATTGGAAACAACATTGTCATATGTCTTTTCTTGGATCTAAATAATACGAAACCTCGCTCTATGATTTGAAGTTAAAATCCTCAAATATGGTAAAATAGTGACTTTTTCACGTTAATCATTTAGTTTGATATTACGTAAATATATTCATTTTTGCCAATATTTCGATACTATTTCATGTAGTATCACAATATGTGATTTGGCCTTCAAATCTCAGAATGTCGCATAATATTGCATTTTAAGCAAGTTTTCTTGCATTTTGTTTCGAACGAAAAATCATCGAATTTAGCAATATTTTGACGTTTATTATCTCCTTTTCCTTTATGTGATTTAAACAAAATATCATCGAATTAGGCAATATTTTGCCGTTTTTTAACGTTTTTGTGAATTTTCAGTTTATTGTTATTAATTCATTAAATATACGATAAAAATGATGCAAACACATAATTGATTAGATAATAACCTTAAATACTTCATTTTCAATCATCTATTTGTTTCTCGTTAAAATACTGAGTAAGATATTGAAAAGGGGAGAAGTTCGGTTTTTATTGCATATATCGACGTTTCAGCCGGATTAGAGCGGTTTTACGTGTACATTTTCCATCGGTAATATAAACGGAAAATCAGGAACATTTTAGTTAATTCCATTGGTTTTTATCATTTGTATTGGAAACAACATTGTCATATGTCTTTTCTTGGATCTAAATAATACGAAACCTCGCTCTATGATTTGAAGTTAAAATCCTCAAATATGGTAAAATAGTGACTTTTTTCACGTTTTTCATGTAGTTTGATATTACGTAAATATATTAATTTTTACCAATATTTCGATACTATTTCATGTAGTATCACGATATGTCAGTTGGCCTTCAAATCTCAGAATTTCGCATAATATTGCATTTTAAGCAAGTTTTTTTGCGTTTTGTTTCGTACGAAAAATCATCGAATATAGCAATATTTTGACGTTTATTATCTCCTTTTCCTTTATGTGATTTAAACAAAATATCATCGAATTAGGCAATATTTTGCCGTTTTTCCACGTTTTTGTGAATTTTCAGTTTATTGTTATTAATTCATTAAATATACGATAAAAATGATGCAAACACATAATTGATTAGATAATAACCTTAAATACTTCATTTTCAATCATCTATTTGTTTCTCGTTAAAATACTGAGTAAGATATTGAAAAGGGGGGAAGTTCGGTTTTTATTGCATATATCGACGTTTCAGCCGGATTAGAGCGGTTTTACGTGTACATCTTCATTCGGTAATATAAACGGAAAATCAGGAACATTTTAGTTAATTCCATTGGTTTTTATCATTTGTATTGGAAACAACATTGTCATATGTCTTTTCTTGGATCTAAATAATACGAAACCTCGCTCTATGATTTGAAGTTAAAATCCTCAAATATGGTAAAATAGTGACTTTTTTCACGTTTTTCATGTAGTTTGATATTACGTAAATATATTCATTTTTACCAATATTTCGATACTATTTCATGTAGTATCACGATATGTGAGTTGGCCTTCAAATCTCAGAATTTCGCATAATATTGCATTTTAAGCAAGTTTTTTTGCATTTTGTTTCGTACGAAAAATCATCGAATATAGCAATATTTTGACGTTTATTATCTCATTTTCCTTTATGTGATTTCAACAAAATATCATCGAATTAGGCAATAATTTTGCCGTTTTTCCACGTTTTTGTGAATTTTCAGTTTATTGTTATTAATTCATTAAATATACGATAAAAATGATGCAAACACATAATTGATTAGATAATAACCTTAAATACTTCATTTTCAATCATCTATTTGTTTCTCGTTAAAATACTGAGTAAGATATTGAAAAGGGGAGAAGTTCGGTTTTTATTGCATATATCGACGTTTCAGCCGGATTAGAGCGGTTTTACGTGTATATCTTCCATCGGTTATATAAACGGAAAATCAGGAACATTTTAGTTAATTCCATTGGTTTTTATCATTTGTATTGGAAACAACATTGTCATATGTCATTTCTTGAATCTAAATAATACGAAACCTCGCTCTATGATTTGAAGTTAAAATCCTCAAATATGGTAAAATAGTGACTTTTTTTCACGTTTTTAATGTAGTTTGATATTACGTAAATATATTCATTTTTACCAATATTTCGATACTATTTCATGTAGTATCACGATATGTGATTTGGCCTTCAAATCTTAGAATTTCGCATAATATTGCATTTTAAGCAAGTTTTCTTGCACTTTGTTTCGTACGAAAAACCATCGAATTTAGTAATATTTTTACGTTTATCATCCCCTTTTCCTTTATGTGATTTAAACAAAATATCATCGAATTAGGCAATATTTTGCCGTTTTTCCACGTTTTTGTGAATTTTCAGTTTATTGTTAATAATTCATTAAATATACGATAAAAATGATGCAAACACATAATTGATTAGAAATTAACCTTAAATACTTTATTTTCAATCAACCATTTGTTTCTTGTTAAAATACTGAATAGGATATTGAAAAGGGGAGAAGTTCGGTTTTTATTGCATATATCGACGTTTCAGCAGGATTAGAGCGGTTTTACGTGTACATCTTCCATCGGTAATATAAACGGAAAATCAGGAACATTTTAGTAATTACTAATGAAAACACATTGATTTTTATCATTTTTATTGGAAACAACATTGTCATATGTCTTTTCTTGGATCAAAATAATACGAAACCTCGCTCTATGATTTGAAGTTAAAATCCTCAAACATGGTAAAATAGTGACTTTTTCACGTTAATCATTTAGTTTGATATTACGTAAATATATTCATTTTTACCAATATTTCGATACTATTTCATGTAGTATCACAATATGTGATTTGGCCTTCAAGTCTCAGAATGTCGCATAGTATTGCATATTAAGCAAGTTTTCTTGCATTTTGTTTCGTACGAAAAATCATCGAATTTAGCAATATTTTGACGTTTATTATCTCCTTTTCCTTTATATGATTTAAACAAAATATCATCGAATTAGGCAATATTTTGCCGTTTTTTCACGTTTTTGTGAATTTTCAGTTTATTGTTATTAATTCATTAAATATACGATAAAAATGATGCAAACACATAATTGATTAGATAATAACCTTAAATACTTCATTTTCAATCATCTATTTGTTTCTCGTTAAAATACTGATTAAGATATTGAAAAGGGGAGAAGTTCGGTTTTTATTGCATATATCGACGTTTCAGCCGGATTAGAGCGGTTTTACGTGTACATTTTCATTCGGTAATATAAACGGAAAATCAGGAACATTTTAGTTAATTCCATTGGTTTTTATCATTTGTATTGGAAACAACATTGTCATATGTCTTTTCTTGGATCTAAATAATACGAAACCTCGCTCTATGATTTGAAGTTAAAATCCTCAAATATGGTAAAATAGTGACTTTTTCACGTTAATCATTTAGTTTGATATTACGTAAATATATTCATTTTTACCAATATTTCGATACTATTTCATGTAGTATCACAATATGTGATTTGGCCTTCACATCTCAGAATGTCGCATAATATTGCATTTTAAGCAAGTTTTCTTGCATTTTGTTTCGAATGAAAAATCATCGAATTTAGCAATATTTTGACGTTTATTATCTCCTTTTCCTTTATGTGATTTAAACAAAATATCATCGAATTAGGCAATATTTTGCCGTTTTTTAACGTTTTTGTGAATTTTCAGTTTATTGTTATTAATTCATTAAATATACGATAAAAATGATGCAAACACATAATTGATTAGATAATAACCTTAAATACTTCATTTTCAATCATCTATTTGTTTCTCGTTAAAATACTGAGTAAGATATTGAAAAGGGGAGAAGTTCGGTTTTTATTGCATATATCGACGTTTCAGCCGGATTAGAGCGGTTTTACGTGTACATTTTCCATCGGTAATATAAACGGAAAATCAGGAACATTTTAGTTAATTCCATTGGTTTTTATCATTTGTATTGGAAACAACATTGTCATATGTCTTTTCTTGGATCTAAATAATACGAAACCTCGCTCTATGATTTGAAGTTAAAATCCTCAAATATGGTAAAATAGTGACTTTTTTCACGTTTTTCATGTAGTTTGATATTACGTAAATATATTAATTTTTACCAATATTTCGATACTATTTCATGTAGTATCACGATATGTCAGTTGGCCTTCAAATCTCAGAATTTCGCATAATATTGCATTTTAAGCAAGTTTTTTTGCGTTTTGTTTCGTACGAAAAATCATCGAATATAGCAATATTTTGACGTTTATTATCTCCTTTTCCTTTATGTGATTTAAACAAAATATCATCGAATTAGGCAGTATTTTGCCGTTTTTTAACGTTTTTGTGAATTTTCAGTTTATTGTTATTAATTCATTAAATATACGATAAAAATGATGCAAACAAATAATTGATTAGATAATAACCTTAAATACTTCATTTTCAATCATCTATTTGTTTCTCGTTAAAATACTGAGTAAGATATTGAAAAGGGGAGAAGTTCGGTTTTTATTGCATATATCGACGTTTCAACCGGATTAGAGCGGTTTTACGTGTACATTTTCCATCGGTAATATAAACGGAAAATCAGGAACATTTTAGTTAATTCCATTGGTTTTTATCATTTGTATTGGAAACAACATTGTCATATGTCTTTTCTTGGATCTAAATAATACGAAACCTCGCTCTATGATTTGAAGTTAAAATCCTCAAATATGGTAAAATAGTGACTTTTTTCACGTTTTTCATGTAGTTTGATATTACGTAAATATATTCATTTTTACCAATATTTCGATACTATTTAATGTAGTATCACGATATGTCAGTTGGCCTTCAAATCTCAGAATTTCGCATAATATTGCATTTTAAGCAAGTTTTTTTGCATTTTGTTTAGTACGAAAAATCATCGAATTTAGCAATATTTTGACGTTTATTACCTCCTTTTCTTTTATGTGATTTAAACAAAATGTCATCGAATTAGGCAATATTTTGCCGTTTTTTAACGTTTTTGTGAATTTTCAGTTTATTGTTATTAATTCATTAAATATACGATAAAAATGATGCAAACACATAATTGATTAGATAATAACCTTAAATACTTCATTTTCAATCATCTATTTGTTTCTCGTTAAAATACTGAGTAAGATATTGAAAAGGGGAGAAGTTCGGTTTTTATTGCATATATCGACGTTTCAGCCGGATTAGAGCGGTTTTACGTGTACATTTTTTATCGGTAATATAAACGGAAAATCAGGAACATTTTAGTAAATTCCATTGGTTTTTATCATTTGTATTAGAAACAACATTGTCATATGTCTTTTCTTGGATCTAAATAATACGAAACCTCGCTCTATGATTTGAAGTTAAAATCATCAAATATGGTAAAATAGTGACTTTTTTCACGTTTTTCATGTAGTTTGATATTACGTAAATATATTCATTTTTACCAATATTTCGATACTATTTCATGTAGTATCACGATATGTGAGTTGGCCTTCAAATCTCAGAATTACGCATAATATTGCATTTTAAGCAAGTTTTTTTGCATTTTGTTTCGTACGAAAAATCATCGAATATAGCAATATTTTGACGTTTATTATCTCAATTTCCTTTATGTGATTTCAACAAAATATCATCGAATTAGGCAATATTTTGCCGTTTTTCCACGTTTTTGTGAATTTTCAGTTTATTGTTATTAATTCATTAAATATACGATAAAAATGATGCAAACACATAATTGATTGGATAATAACCTTAAATACTTCATTTTCAATCATCTATTTGTTTCTCGTTAAAATACTGAGTAAGATATTGAAAAGGGGAGAAGTTCGGTTTTTATTGCATATATCGACGTTTCAGCCGGATTAGAGCGGTTTTACGTGTATATCTTCCATCGGTTATATAAACGGAAAATCAGGAACATTTTAGTTAATTCCATTGGTTTTTATCATTTGTATTGGAAACAACATTGTCATATGTCATTTCTTGAATCTAAATAATACGAAACCTCGCTCTATGATTTGAAGTTAAAATCCTCAAATATGGTAAAATAGTGACTTTTTTCACGTTTTTAATGTAGTTTGATATTACGTAAATATATTCATTTTTACCAATATTTCGATACTATTTCATGTAGTATCACGATATGTGATTTGGCCTTCAAATCTTAGAATTTCGCATAATATTGCATTTTAAGCAAGTTTTCTTGCACTTTGTTTCGTACGAAAAACCATCGAATTTAGTAATATTTTTACGTTTATCATCCCCTTTTCCTTTATGTGATTTAAACAAAATATCATCGAATTAGGCAATATTTTGCCGTTTTTCCACGTTTTTGTGAATTTTCAGTTTATTGTTAATAATTCATTAAATATACGATAAAAATGATGCAAACACATAATTGATTAGAAATTAACCTTAAATACTTTATTTTCAATCAACCATTTGTTTCTTGTTAAAATACTGAATAGGATATTGAAAAGGGGAGAAGTTCGGTTTTTATTGCATATATCGACGTTTCAGCAGGATTAGAGCGGTTTTACGTGTACATCTTCCATCGGTAATATAAACGGAAAATCAGGAACATTTTAGTAATTACTAATGAAAACACATTGATTTTTATCATTTTTATTGGAAACAACATTGTCATATGTCTTTTCTTGGATCAAAATAATACGAAACCTCGCTCTATGATTTGAAGTTAAAATCCTCAAACATGGTAAAATAGTGACTTTTTCACGTTAATCATTTAGTTTGATATTACGTAAATATATTCATTTTTACCAATATTTCGATACTATTTCATGTAGTATCACAATATGTGATTTGGCCTTCAAGTCTCAGAATGTCGCATAGTATTGCATATTAAGCAAGTTTTCTTGCATTTTGTTTCGTACGAAAAATCATCGAATTTAGCAATATTTTGACGTTTATTATCTCCTTTTCCTTTATATGATTTAAACAAAATATCATCGAATTAGGCAATATTTTGCCGTTTTTTCACGTTTTTGTGAATTTTCAGTTTATTGTTATTAATTCATTAAATATACGATAAAAATGATGCAAACACATAATTCATTAGATAATAACCTTAAATACTTCATTTTCAATCATCTATTTGTTTCTCGTTAAAATACTGAGTAAGATATTGAAAAGGGGAGAAGTTCGGTTTTTATTGCATATATCGACGTTTTAGCAGGATTAGAGCGGTTTTACGTGTACATCTTCCATCGGTAATATAAACGGAAAATCAGGAACATTTTAGTTATTTCTAATGAAAACACATTGATTTTTATCATTTTTATTGAAAACAACATTGTCATATGTCTTTTCTTGGATCAAAATAATACGAAACCTCGCTCTATGATTTGAAGTTAAAATCCTCAAATATGGTAAAATAGTGACTTTTTCACGTTAATCATTTAATTTGATATTACGTAAATATATTCATTTTTACCAATATTTCGATACTATTTCATGTAGTATCACGATATGTGATTTGGCCTTCAAATCTTAGAATTTCGCATAATATTGCATTTTAAGCAAGTTTTCTTGCATTTTGTTTCGAACGAAAAATCATCGAATTTAGCAATATTTTGACGTTTATTATCTCCTTTTCCTTTATGTGATTTAAACAAAATATCATCGAATTAGGCAGTATTTTGCCGTTTTTTAACGTTTTTGTGAATTTTCAGTTTATTGTTATTAATTCATTAAATATACGATAAAAATGATGCAAACACATAATTGATTAGATAATAACCTTAAATACTTCATTTTCAATCATCTATTTGTTTCTCGTTAAAATACTGATTAAGATATTGAAAAGGGGAGAAGTTCGGTTTTTATTGCATATATCGACGTTTCAGCCGGATTAGAGCGGTTTTACGTGTACATTTTCATTCGGTAATATAAACGGAAAATCAGGAACATTTTAGTTAATTCCATTGGTTTTTATCATTTGTATTGGAAACAACATTGTCATATGTCTTTTCTTGGATCTAAATAATACGAAACCTCGCTCTATGATTTGAAGTTAAAATCCTCAAATATGGTAAAATAGTAACTTTTTCACGTTAATCATTTAGTTTGATATTACGTAAATATATTCATTTTTACCAATATTTCGATACTATTTCATGTAGTATCACAATATGTGATTTGGCCTTCAAATCTCAGAATGTCGCATAATATTGCATTTTAAGCAAGTTTTCTTGCATTTTGTTTCGAATGAAAAATCATCGAATTTAGCAATATTTTGACGTTTATTATCTCCTTTTCCTTTATGTGATTTAAACAAAATATCATCGAATTAGGCAATATTTTGCCGTTTTTTAACGTTTTTGTGAATTTTCAGTTTATTGTTATTAATTCATTAAATATACGATAAAAATGATGCAAACACATAATTGATTAGATAATAACCTTAAATACTTCATTTTCAATCATCTATTTGTTTCTCGTTAAAATACTGAGTAAGATATTGAAAAGGGGAGAAGTTCGGTTTTTATTGCATATATCGACGTTTCAACCGGATTAGAGCGGTTTTACGTGTACATTTTCCATCGGTAATATAAACGGAAAATCAGGAACATTTTAGTTAATTCCATTGGTTTTTATCATTTGTATTGGAAACAACATTGTCATATGTCTTTTCTTGGATCTAAATAATACGAAACCTCGCTCTATGATTTGAAGTTAAAATCCTCAAATATGGTAAAATAGTGACTTTTTTCACGTTTTTCATGTAGTTTGATATTACGTAAATATATTAATTTTTACCAATATTTCGATACTATTTCATGTAGTATCACGATATGTCAGTTGGCCTTCAAATCTCAGAATTTCGCATAATATTGCATTTTAAGCAAGTTTTTTTGCGTTTTGTTTCGTACGAAAAATCATCGAATATAGCAATATTTTGACGTTTATTATCTCCTTTTCCTTTATGTGATTTAAACAAAATATCATCGAATTAGGCAGTATTTTGCCGTTTTTTAACGTTTTTGTGAATTTTCAGTTTATTGTTATTAATTCATTAAATATACGATAAAAATGATGCAAACACATAATTGATTAGATAATAACCTTAAATACTTCATTTTCAATCATCTATTTGTTTCTCGTTAAAATACTGAGTAAGATATTGAAAAGGGGAGAAGTTCGGTTTTTATTGCATATATCGACGTTTCAACCGGATTAGAGCGGTTTTACGTGTACATTTTCCATCGGTAATATAAACGGAAAATCAGGAACATTTTAGTTAATTCCATTGGTTTTTATCATTTGTATTGGAAACAACATTGTCATATGTCTTTTCTTGGATCTAAATAATACGAAACCTCGCTCTATGATTTGAAGTTAAAATCCTCAAATATGGTAAAATAGTGACTTTTTTCACGTTTTTCATGTAGTTTGATATTACGTAAATATATTCATTTTTACCAATATTTCGATACTATTTAATGTAGTATCACGATATGTCAGTTGGCCTTCAAATCTCAGAATTTCGCATAATATTGCATTTTAAGCAAGTTTTTTTGCATTTTGTTTCGTACGAAAAATCATCGAATTTAGCAATATTTTGACGTTTATTACCTCCTTTTCTTTTATGTGATTTAAACAAAATGTCATCGAATTAGGCAATATTTTGCCGTTTTTTAACGTTTTTGTGAATTTTCAGTTTATTGTTATTAATTCATTAAATATACGATAAAAATGATGCAAACACATAATTGATTAGATAATAACCTTAAATACTTCATTTTCAATCATCTATTTGTTTCTCGTTAAAATACTGAGTAAGATATTGAAAAGGGGAGAAGTTCGGTTTTTATTGCATATATCGACGTTTCAGCCGGATTAGAGCGGTTTTACGTGTACATTTTTTATCGGTAATATAAACGGAAAATCAGGAACATTTTAGTAAATTCCATTGGTTTTTATCATTTGTATTAGAAACAACATTGTCATATGTCTTTTCTTGGATCTAAATAATACGAAACCTCGCTCTATGATTTGAAGTTAAAATCCTCAAATATGGTAAAATAGTGACTTTTTTCACGTTTTTCATGTAGTTTGATATTACGTAAATATATTCATTTTTACCAATATTTCGATACTATTTCATGTAGTATCACGATATGTGAGTTGGCCTTCAAATCTCAGAATTACGCATAATATTGCATTTTAAGCAAGTTTTTTTGCATTTTGTTTCGTACGAAAAATCATCGAATATAGCAATATTTTGACGTTTATTATCTCAATTTCCTTTATGTGATTTCAACAAAATATCACCGAATTAGGCAATATTTTGCCGTTTTTCCACGTTTTTGTGAATTTTCAGTTTATTGTTATTAATTCATTAAATATACGATAAAAATGATGCAAACACATAATTGATTGGATAATAACCTTAAATACTTCATTTTCAATCATCTATTTGTTTCTCGTTAAAATACTGAGTAAGATATTGAAAAGGGGAGAAGTTCGGTTTTTATTGCATATATCGATGTTTCAGCCGGATTAGAGCGGTTTTACGTGTACATCTTCCATCGGTAATATAAACGGAAAATCAGGAACATTTTAGTTAATTCCATTGGTTTTTATCATTTGTATTGGAAACAACATTGTCATATGTCTTTTCTTGGATCTAAATAATACGAAACCTCGCTCTATGATTTGAAGTTAAAATCCTCAAATATGGTAAAATAGTGACTTTTTTCACGTTTTTCATGTAGTTTGATATTACGTAAATATATTCATTTTTACCAATACTTCGATACTATTTCATGTAGTATCACGATATGTGAGTTGGCCTTCAAATCTCAGAATTTCGCATAATATTGCATTTTAAGCAAGTTTTTTTGCATTTTGTTTCGTACGAAAAATCATCGAATATAGCAATATTTTGACGTTTATTATCTCATTTTCCTTTATGTGATTTCAACAAAATATCATCGAAATAGGCAATAATTTTGCCGTTTTTCCACGTTTTTGTGAATTTTCAGTTTATTGTTATTAATTCATTAAATATACGATAAAAATGATGCAAACACTTAATTGATTAGATAATAACCTTAAATACTTCATTTTCAATCATCTATTTGTTTCTCGTTAAAATACTGAGTAAGATATTGAAAAGGGGAGAAGTTCGGTTTTTTTGCATATATCGACGTTTCAGCCGGATTAGAGCGGTTTTACGTGTATATCTTCCATCGGTAATATAAACGGAAAATCAGGAACATTTTAGTTAATTCCATTGGTTTTTATCATTTGTATTGGAAACAACATTGTCATATGTCATTTCTTGAATCTAAATAATACGAAACCTCGCTCTATGATTTGAAGTTAAAATCCTCAAATATGGTAAAATAGTGACTTTTTCACGTTAATCATTTAGTTTGATATTACGTAAATATATTCATTTCTACCAATATTTCGATACTATTTCATATAGTATCACAATATGTGATTTGGCCTTCAAATCTCAGAATGTCGCATAATATTGCATTTTAAGCAAGTTTTCTTGCATTTTGTTTCGAACGAAAAATCATCGAATTTAGCAATATTTTGACGTTTATTATCTCCTTTTCCTTTATGTGATTTAAACAAAATATCATCGAATTAGGCAATATTTTGCCGTTTTTTAACGTTTTTGTGAATTTTCAGTTTATTGTTATTAATTCATTAAATATACGATAAAAATGATGCAAACACATAATTGATTAGATAATAACCTTAAATACTTCATTTTCAATCATCTATTTGTTTCTCGTTAAAATACTGAGTAAGATATTGAAAAGGGGAGAAGTTCGGTTTTTATTGCATATATCGACGTTTCAGCCGGATTAGAGCGGTTTTACGTGTACATTTTCATTCGGTAATATAAACGGAAAATCAGGAACATTTTAGTTAATTCCATTGGTTTTTATCATTTGTATTGGAAACAACATTGTCATATGTCTTTTCTTGGATCTAAATAATACGAAACCTCGCTCTATGATTTGAAGTTAAAATCCTCAAATATGGTAAAATAGTGACTTTTTCACGTTAATCATTTAATTTGATATTACGTAAATATATTCATTTTTACCAATATTTCGATACTATTTCATGTAGTATCACAATATGTGATTTGGCCTTCAAATCTCAGAATGTCGCATAATATTGCATTTTAAGCAAGTTTTCTTGCATTTTGTTTCGAATGAAAAATCATCGAATTTAGCAATATTTTGACGTTTATTATCTCCTTTTCCTTTATGTGATTTAAACAAAATATCATCGAATTAGGCAATATTTTGCCGTTTTTTAACGTTTTTGTGAATTTTCAGTTTATTGTTATTAATTCATTAAATATACGATAAAAATGATGCAAACACATAATTGATTAGATAATAACCTTAAATACTTCATTTTCAATCATCTATTTGTTTCTCGTTAAAATACTGAGTAAGATATTGAAAAGGGGAGAAGTTCGGTTTTTATTGCATATATCGACGTTTCAGCCGGATTAGAGCGGTTTTACGTGTACATTTTCCATCGGTAATATAAACGGAAAATCAGGAACATTTTAGTTAATTCCATTGGTTTTTATCATTTGTATTGGAAACAACATTGTCATATGTCTTTTCTTGGATCTAAATAATACGAAACCTCGCTCTATGATTTGAAGTTAAAATCCTCAAATATGGTAAAATAGTGACTTTTTTCACGTTTTTCATGTAGTTTGATATTACGTAAATATATTAATTTTTACCAATATTTCGATACTATTTCATGTAGTATCACGATATGTCAGTTGGCCTTCAAATCTCAGAATTTCGCATAATATTGCATTTTAAGCAAGTTTTTTTGCGTTTTGTTTCGTACGAAAAATCATCGAATATAGCAATATTTTGACGTTTATAATCTCCTTTTCCTTTATGTGATTTAAACAAAATATCATCGAATTAGGCAGTATTTTGCCGTTTTTTAACGTTTTTGTGAATTTTCAGTTTATTGTTATTAATTCATTAAATATACGATAAAAATGATGCAAACACATAATTGATTAGATAATAACCTTAAATACTTCATTTTCAATCATCTATTTGTTTCTCGTTAAAATACTGAGTAAGATATTGAAAAGGGGAGAAGTTCGGTTTTTATTGCATATATCGACGTTTCAACCGGATTAGAGCGGTTTTACGTGTACATTTTCCATCGGTAATATAAACGGAAAATCAGGAACATTTTAGTTAATTCCATTGGTTTTTATCATTTGTATTGGAAACAACATTGTCATATGTCTTTTCTTGGATCTAAATAATACGAAACCTCGCTCTATGATTTGAAGTTAAAATCCTCAAATATGGTAAAATAGTGACTTTTTTCACGTTTTTCATGTAGTTTGATATTACGTAAATATATTCATTTTTACCAATATTTCGATACTATTTAATGTAGTATCACGATATGTCAGTTGGCCTTCAAATCTCAGAATTTCGCATAATATTGCATTTTAAGCAAGTTTTTTTGCATTTTGTTTCGTACGAAAAATCATCGAATTTAGCAATATTTTGAGGTTTATTACCTCCTTTTCTTTTATGTGATTTAAACAAAATGTCATCGAATTAGGCAATATTTTGCCGTTTTTTAACGTTTTTGTGAATTTTCAGTTTATTGTTATTAATTCATTAAATATACGATAAAAATGATGCAAACACATAATTGATTAGATAATAACCTTAAATACTTCATTTTCAATCATCTATTTGTTTCTCGTTAAAATACTGAGTAAGATATTGAAAAGGGGAGAAGTTCGGTTTTTATTGCATATATCGACGTTTCAGCCGGATTAGAGCGGTTTTACGTGTACATTTTTTATCGGTAATATAAACGGAAAATCAGGAACATTTTAGTAAATTCCATTGGTTTTTATCATTTGTATTAGAAACAACATTGTCATATGTCTTTTCTTGGATCTAAATAATACGAAACCTCGCTCTATGATTTGAAGTTAAAATCCTCAAATATGGTAAAATAGTGACTTTTTTCACGTTTTTCATGTAGTTTGATATTACGTAAATATATTCATTTTTACCAATATTTCGATACTATTTCATGTAGTATCACGATATGTGAGTTGGCCTTCAAATCTCAGAATTACGCATAATATTGCATTTTAAGCAAGTTTTTTTGCATTTTGTTTCGTACGAAAAATCATCGAATATAGCAATATTTTGACGTTTATTATCTCAATTTCCTTTATGTGATTTCAACAAAATATCATCGAATTAGGCAATATTTTGCCGTTTTTCCACGTTTTTGTGAATTTTCAGTTTATTGTTATTAATTCATTAAATATACGATAAAAATGATGCAAACACATAATTGATTGGATAATAACCTTAAATACTTCATTTTCAATCATCTATTTGTTTCTCGTTAAAATACTGAGTAAGATATTGAAAAGGGGAGAAGTTCGGTTTTTATTGCATATATCGATGTTTCAGCCGGATTAGAGCGGTTTTACGTGTACATCTTCCATCGGTAATATAAACGGAAAATCAGGAACATTTTAGTTAATTCCATTGGTTTTTATCATTTGTATTGGAAACAACATTGTCATATGTCTTTTCTTGGATCTAAATAATACGAAACCTCGCTCTATGATTTGAAGTTAAAATCCTCAAATATGGTAAAATAGTGACTTTTTTCACGTTTTTCATGTAGTTTGATATTACGTAAATATATTCATTTTTACCAATATTTCGATACTATTTCATGTAGTATCACGATATGTGAGTTGGCCTTCAAATCTCAGAATTTCGCATAATATTGCATTTTAAGCAAGTTTTTTTGCATTTTGTTTCGTACGAAAAATCATCGAATATAGCAATATTTTGACGTTTATTATCTCATTTTCCTTTATGTGATTTCAACAAAATATCATCGAAATAGGCAATAATTTTGCCGTTTTTCCACGTTTTTGTGAATTTTCAGTTTATTGTTATTAATTCATTAAATATACGATAAAAATGATGCAAACACATAATTGATTGGATAATAACCTTAAATACTTCATTTTCAATCATCTATTTGTTTCTCGTTAAAATACTGAGTAAGATATTGAAAAGGGGAGAAGTTCGGTTTTTATTGCATATATCGATGTTTCAGCCGGATTAGAGCGGTTTTACGTGTACATCTTCCATCGGTAATATAAACGGAAAATCAGGAACATTTTAGTTAATTCCATTGGTTTTTATCATTTGTATTGGAAACAACATTGTCATATGTCTTTTCTTGGATCTAAATAATACGAAACCTCGCTCTATGATTTGAAGTTAAAATCCTCAAATATGGTAAAATAGTGACTTTTTTCACGTTTTTCATGTAGTTTGATATTACGTAAATATATTCATTTTTACCAATATTTCGATACTATTTCATGTAGTATCACGATATGTGAGTTGGCCTTCAAATCTCAGAATTTCGCATAATATTGCATTTTAAGCAAGTTTTTTTGCATTTTGTTTCGTACGAAAAATCATCGAATATAGCAATATTTTGACGTTTATTATCTCATTTTCCTTTATGTGATTTCAACAAAATATCATCGAAATAGGCAATAATTTTGCCGTTTTTCCACGTTTTTGTGAATTTTCAGTTTATTGTTATTAATTCATTAAATATACGATAAAAATGATGCAAACACTTAATTGATTAGATAACAACCTTAAATACTTCATTTTCAATCATCTATTTGTTTCTCGTTAAAATACTGAGTAAGATATTGAAAAGGGGAGAAGTTCGGTTTTTTTGCATATATCGACGTTTCAGCCGGATTAGAGCGGTTTTACGTGTATATCTTCCATCGGTAATATAAACGGAAAATCAGGAACATTTTAGTTAATTCCATTGGTTTTTATCATTTGTATTGGAAACAACATTGTCATATGTCATTTCTTGAATCTAAATAATACGAAACCTCGCTCTATGATTTGAAGTTAAAATCCTCAAATATGGTAAAATAGTGACTTTTTCACGTTAATCATTTAGTTTGATATTACGTAAATATATTAATTTCTACCAATATTTCGATACTATTTCATATAGTATCACAATATGTGATTTGGCCTTCAAATCTCAGAATGTCGCATAATATTGCATTTTAAGCAAGTTTTCTTGCATTTTGTTTCGAACGAAAAATCATCGAATTTAGCAATATTTTGACGTTTATTATATCCTTTTCCTTTATGTGATTTAAACAAAATATCATCGAATTAGGCAATATTTTGCCGTTTTTTAACGTTTTTGTGAATTTTCAGTTTATTGTTATTAATTCATTAAATATACGATAAAAATGATGCAAACACATAATTGATTAGATAATAACCTTAAATACTTCATTTTCAATCATCTATTTGTTTCTCGTTAAAATACTGAGTAAGATATTGAAAAGGGGAGAAGTTCGGTTTTTATTGCATATATCGACGTTTCAGCCGGATTAGAGCGGTTTTACGTGTATATCTTCCATCGGTAATATAAACGGAAAATCAGGAACATTTTAGTTAATTCCATTGGTTTTTATCATTTGTATTGGAAACAACATTGTCATATGTCATTTCTTGAATCTAAATAATACGAAACCTCGCTCTATGATTTGAAGTTAAAATCCTCAAATATGGTAAAATAGTGACTTTTTTCACGTTTTTGATGTAGTTTGATATTACGTAAATATATTCATTTTTACCAATATTTCGATACTATTTCATGTAGTATCACGATATGTGATTTGGCCTTCAAATCTTAGAATTTCGCATAATATTGCATTTTAAGCAAGTTTTCTTGAACTTTGTTTCGTACGAAAAACCATCGAATTTAGCAATATTTTTACGTTTATCATCCCCTTTTCCTTTATGTGATTTAAACAAAATATCATCGAATTAGGCAATATTTTGCCGTTTTTCCACGTTTTTGTGAATTTTCAGTTTATTGTTAATAATTCATTAAATATACGATAAAAATGATGCAAACACATAATTGATTAGAAATTAACCTTAAATACTTTATTTTCAATCAACCATTTGTTTCTTGTTAAAATACTGAATAGGATATTGAAAAGGGGAGAAGTTCGGTTTTTATTGCATATATCGACGTTTCAGCAGGATTAGAGCGGTTTTACGTGTACATCTTCCATCGGTAATATAAACGGAAAATCAGGAACATTTTAGTTATTACTAATGAAAACACCTTGATTTTTATCATTTTTATTGAAAACAACATTGTCATATGTATTTTCTTGGATCAAAATAATACGAAACCTCGCTCTATGATTTGAAGTTAAAATCCTCAAATATGGTAAAATAGTGACTTTTTCACGTTAATCATTTAGTTTGATATTACGTAAATATATTCATTTTTACCAATATTTCGATACTATTTCATGTTGTATCACGATATGTCAGTTGGCCTTCAAATCTTAGAATTTCGCATAATATTGCATTTTAAGCAAGTTTTCTTGCATTTTGTTTCGAACGAAAAATCATCGAGTTTAGCAATATTTTGACGTTTATTATCTCCTTTTCCTTTATGTGATTTAAACAAAATATCATCGAATTAGGCAGTATTTTGCCGTTTTTTAACGTTTTTGTGAATTTTCAGTTTATTGTTATTAATTCATTAAATATACGATAAAAATGATGCAAACACATAATTGATTAGATAATAACCTTAAATACTTCATTTTCAATCATCTATTTGTTTCTCGTTAAAATACTGAGTAAGATATTGAAAAGGGGAGAAGTTCGGTTTTTATTGCATATATCGACGTTTCAACCGGATTAGAGCGGTTTTACGTGTACATTTTCCATCGGTAATATAAACGGAAAATCAGGAACATTTTAGTTAATTCCATTGGTTTTTATCATTTGTATTGGAAACAACATTGTCATATGTCTTTTCTTGGATCTAAATAATACGAAACCTCGCTCTATGATTTGAAGTTAAAATCCTCAAATATGGTAAAATAGTGACTTTTTTCACGTTTTTCATGTAGTTTGATATTACGTAAATATATTCATTTTTACCAATATTTCGATACTATTTAATGTAGTATCACGATATGTCAGTTGGCCTTCAAATCTCAGAATTTCGCATAATATTGCATTTTAAGCAAGTTTTTTTGCATTTTGTTTCGTACGAAAAATCATCGAATTTAGCAATATTTTGAGGTTTATTACCTCCTTTTCTTTTATGTGATTTAAACAAAATGTCATCGAATTAGGCAATATTTTGCCGTTTTTTAACGTTTTTGTGAATTTTCAGTTTATTGTTATTAATTCATTAAATATACGATAAAAATGATGCAAACACATAATTGATTAGATAATAACCTTAAATACTTCATTTTCAATCATCTATTTGTTTCTCGTTAAAATACTGAGTAAGATATTGAAAAGGGGAGAAGTTCGGTTTTTATTGCATATATCGACGTTTCAGCCGGATTAGAGCGGTTTTACGTGTACATTTTTTATCGGTAATATAAACGGAAAATCAGGAACATTTTAGTAAATTCCATTGGTTTTTATCATTTGTATTAGAAACAACATTGTCATATGTCTTTTCTTGGATCTAAATAATACGAAACCTCGCTCTATGATTTGAAGTTAAAATCCTCAAATATGGTAAAATAGTGACTTTTTTCACGTTTTTCATGTAGTTTGATATTACGTAAATATATTCATTTTTACCAATATTTCGATACTATTTCATGTAGTATCACGATATGTGAGTTGGCCTTCAAATCTCAGAATTACGCATAATATTGCATTTTAAGCAAGTTTTTTTGCATTTTGTTTCGTACGAAAAATCATCGAATATAGCAATATTTTGACGTTTATTATCTCAATTTCCTTTATGTGATTTCAACAAAATATCATCGAATTAGGCAATATTTTGCCGTTTTTCCACGTTTTTGTGAATTTTCAGTTTATTGTTATTAATTCATTAAATATACGATAAAAATGATGCAAACACATAATTGATTGGATAATAACCTTAAATACTTCATTTTCAATCATCTATTTGTTTCTCGTTAAAATACTGAGTAAGATATTGAAAAGGGGAGAAGTTCGGTTTTTATTGCATATATCGATGTTTCAGCCGGATTAGAGCGGTTTTACGTGTACATCTTCCATCGGTAATATAAACGGAAAATCAGGAACATTTTAGTTAATTCCATTGGTTTTTATCATTTGTATTGGAAACAACATTGTCATATGTCTTTTCTTGGATCTAAATAATACGAAACCTCGCTCTATGATTTGAAGTTAAAATCCTCAAATATGGTAAAATAGTGACTTTTTTCACGTTTTTCATGTAGTTTGATATTACGTAAATATATTCATTTTTACCAATATTTCGATACTATTTCATGTAGTATCACGATATGTGAGTTGGCCTTCAAATCTCAGAATTTCGCATAATATTGCATTTTAAGCAAGTTTTTTTGCATTTTGTTTCGTACGAAAAATCATCGAATATAGCAATATTTTGACGTTTATTATCTCATTTTCCTTTATGTGATTTCAACAAAATATCATCGAAATAGGCAATAATTTTGCCGTTTTTCAACGTTTTTGTGAATTTTCAGTTTATTGTTATTAATTCATTAAATATACGATAAAAATGATGCAAACACTTAATTGATTAGATAATAACCTTAAATACTTCATTTTCAATCATCTATTTGTTTCTCGTTAAAATACTGAGTAAGATATTGAAAAGGGGAGAAGTTCGGTTTTTATTGCATATATCGACGTTTCAGCCGGATTAGAGCGGTTTTACGTGTACATTTTTTATCGGTAATATAAACGGAAAATCAGGAACATTTTAGTAAATTCCATTGGTTTTTATCATTTGTATTAGAAACAACATTGTCATATGTCTTTTCTTGGATCTAAATAATACGAAACCTCGCTCTATGATTTGAAGTTAAAATCCTCAAATATGGTAAAATAGTGACTTTTTTCACGTTTTTCATGTAGTTTGATATTACGTAAATATATTCATTTTTACCAATATTTCGATACTATTTCATGTAGTATCACGATATGTGAGTTGGCCTTCAAATCTCAGAATTACGCATAATATTGCATTTTAAGCAAGTTTTTTTGCATTTTGTTTCGTACGAAAAATCATCGAATATAGCAATATTTTGACGTTTATTATCTCAATTTCCTTTATGTGATTTCAACAAAATATCATCGAATTAGGCAATATTTTGCCGTTTTTCCACGTTTTTGTGAATTTTCAGTTTATTGTTATTAATTCATTAAATATACGATAAAAATGATGCAAACACATAATTGATTGGATAATAACCTTAAATACTTCATTTTCAATCATCTATTTGTTTCTCGGGAAAATACTGAGTAAGATATTGAAAAGGGGAGAAGTTCGGTTTTTATTGCATATATCGATGTTTCAGCCGGATTAGAGCGGTTTTACGTGTACATCTTCCATCGGTAATATAAACGGAAAATCAGGAACATTTTAGTTAATTCCATTGGTTTTTATCATTTGTATTGGAAACAACATTGTCATATGTCTTTTCTTGGATCTAAATAATACGAAACCTCGCTCTATGATTTGAAGTTAAAATCCTCAAATATGGTAAAATAGTGACTTTTTTCACGTTTTTCATGTAGTTTGATATTACGTAAATATATTCATTTTTACCAATATTTCGATACTATTTCATGTAGTATCACGATATGTGAGTTGGCCTTCAAATCTCAGAATTTCGCATAATATTGCATTTTAAGCAAGTTTTTTTGCATTTTGTTTCGTACGAAAAATCATCGAATATAGCAATATTTTGACGTTTATTATCTCATTTTCCTTTATGTGATTTCAACAAAATATCATCGAAATAGGCAATAATTTTGCCGTTTTTCCACGTTTTTGTGAATTTTCAGTTTATTGTTATTAATTCATTAAATATACGATAAAAATGATGCAAACACTTAATTGATTAGATAATAACCTTAAATACTTCATTTTCAATCATCTATTTGTTTCTCGTTAAAATACTGAGTAAGATATTGAAAAGGGGAGAAGTTCGGTTTTTTTGCATATATCGACGTTTCAGCCGGATTAGAGCGGTTTTACGTGTATATCTTCCATCGGTAATATAAACGGAAAATCAGGAACATTTTAGTTAATTTTATTGGTTTTTATCATTTGTATTGGAAACAACATTGTCATATGTCATTTCTTGAATCTAAATAATACGAAACCTCGCTCTATGATTTGAAGTTAAAATCCTCAAATATGGTAAAATAGTGACTTTTTTCACGTTTTTGATGTAGTTTGATATTACGTAAATATATTCATTTTTACCAATATTTCGATACTATTTCATGTAGTATCACGATATGTGATTTGGCCTTCAAATCTTAGAATTTCGCATAATATTGCATTTTAAGCAAGTTTTCTTGAATTTTGTTTCGTACGAAAAAACATCCAATTTAGCAATATTTTTACGTTTATCATCCCCTTTTCCTTTATGTGATTTAAACAAAATATCATCGAATTAGGCAATATTTTGCCGTTTTTCCACGTTTTTGTGAATTTTCAGTTTATTGTTAATAATTCATTAAATATACGATAAAAATGATGCAAACACATAATTGATTAGAAATTAACCTTAAATACTTTATTTTCAATCAACCATTTGTTTCTTGTTAAAATACTGAATAGGATATTGAAAAGGGGAGAAGTTCGGTTTTTATTGCATATATCGACGTTTCAGCAGGATTAGAGCGGTTTTACGTGTACATCTTCCATCGGTAATATAAACGGAAAATCAGGAACATTTTAGTTATTACTAATGAAAACACATTGATTTTTATCATTTTTATTGAAAACAACATTGTCATATGTCTTTTCTTGGATCAAAATAATACGAAACCTCGCTCTATGATTTGAAGTTAAAATCCTCAAATATGGTAAAATAGTGACTTTTTCACGTTAATCATTTAGTTTGATATTACGTAAATATATTCATTTTTACCAATATTTCGATACTATTTCATGTAGTATCACGATATGTCAGTTGGCCTTCAAATCTTAGAATTTCGCATAATATTGCATTTTAAGCAAGTTTTCTTGCATTTTGTTTCGAACGAAAAATCATCGAGTTTAGCAATATTTTGACGTTTATTATCTCCTTTTCCTTTATGTGATTTAAACAAAATATCATCGAATTAGGCAGTATTTTGCCGTTTTTTAACGTTTTTGTGAATTTTCAGTTTATTGTTATTAATTCATTAAATATACGATAAAAATGATGCAAACACATAATTGATTAGATAATAACCTTAAATACTTCATTTTCAATCATCTATTTGTTTCTCGTTAAAATACTGATTAAGATATTGAAAAGGGGAGAAGTTCGGTTTTTATTGCATATATCGACGTTTCAGCCGGATTAGAGCGGTTTTACGTGTACATTTTCCATCGGTAATATAAACGGAAAATCAGGAACATTTTAGTTAATTCCATTGGTTTTTATCATTTGTATTGGAAACAACATTGTCATATGTCTTTTCTTGGATCTAAATAATACGAAACCTCGCTCTATGATTTGAAGTTAAAATCCTCAAATATGGTAAAATAGTGACTTTTTCACGTTAATCATTTAGTTTGATATTACGTAAATATATTCATTTTTACCAATATTTCGATACTATTTCATGTAGTATCACAATATGTGATTTGGCCTTCAAATCTCAGAATGTCGCATAATATTGCATTTTAAGCAAGTTTTCTTGCATTTTGTTTCGAACGAAAAATCATCGAATTTAGCAATATTTTGACGTTTATTATCTCCTTTTCCTTTATGTGATTTAAACAAAATATCATCGAATTAGGCAATATTTTGCCGTTTTTTAACGTTTTTGTGAATTTTCAGTTTATTGTTATTAATTCATTAAATATACGATAAAAATGATGCAAACACATAATTGATTAGATAATAACCTTAAATACTTCATTTTCAATCATCTATTTGTTTCTCGTTAAAATACTGAGTAAGATATTGAAAAGGGGAGAAGTTCGGTTTTTATTGCATATATCGACGTTTCAGCCGGATTAGAGCGGTTTTACGTGTACATTTTCCATCGGTAATATAAACGGAAAATCAGGAACATTTTAGTTAATTCCATTGGTTTTTATCATTTGTATTGGAAACAACATTGTCATATGTCTTTTCTTGGATCTAAATAATACGAAACCTCGCTCTATGATTTGAAGTTAAAATCCTCAAATATGGTAAAATAGTGACTTTTTTCACGTTTTTCATGTAGTTTGATATTACGTAAATATATTAATTTTTACCAATATTTCGATACTATTTCATGTAGTATCACGATATGTCAGTTGGCCTTCAAATCTCAGAATTTCGCATAATATTGCATTTTAAGCAAGTTTTTTTGCGTTTTGTTTCGTACGAAAAATCATCGAATATAGCAATATTTTGACGTTTATTATCTCCTTTTCCTTTATGTGATTTAAACAAAATATCATCGAATTAGGCAATATTTGGCCGTTTTTCCACGTTTTTGTGAATTCTCAGTTTATTGTTATTAATTCATTAAATATACGATAAAAATGATGCAAACACATAATTGATTAGATAATAACCTTAAATACTTCATTTTCAATCATCTATTTGTTTCTCGTTAAAATACTGAGTAAGATATTGAAAAGGGGGGAAGTTCGGTTTTTATTGCATATATCGACGTTTCAGCCGGATTAGAGCGGTTTTACGTGTACATCTTCATTCGGTAATATAAACGGAAAATCAGGAACATTTTAGTTAATTCCATTGGTTTTTATCATTTGTATTGGAAACAACATTGTCATATGTCTTTTCTTGGATCTAAATAATACGAAACCTCGCTCTATGATTTGAAGTTAAAATCCTCAAATATGGTAAAATAGTGACTTTTTTCACGTTTTTCATGTAGTTTGATATTACGTAAATATATTCATTTTTACCAATATTTCGATACTATTTCATGTAGTATCACGATATGTGAGTTGGCCTTCAAATCTCAGAATTTCGCATAATATTGCATTTAAAGCAAGTTTTTTTGCATTTTGTTTCGTACGAAAAATCATCGAATATAGCAATATTTTGACGTTTATTATCTCATTTTCCTTTATGTGATTTCAACAAAATATCATCGAATTAGGCAATAATTTTGCCGTTTTTCCACGTTTTTGTGAATTTTCAGTTTATTGTTATTAATTCATTAAATATACGATAAAAATGATGCAAACACATAATTGATTAGATAATAACCTTAAATACTTCATTTTCAATCATCTATTTGTTTCTCGTTAAAATACTGAGTAAGATATTGAAAAGGGGAGAAGTTCGGTTTTTATTGCATATATCGACGTTTCAGCCGGATTAGAGCGGTTTTACGTGTATATCTTCCATCGGTAATATAAACGGAAAATCAGGAACATTTTAGTTAATTTTATTGGTTTTTATCATTTGTATTGGAAACAACATTGTCATATGTCATTTCTTGAATCTAAATAATACGAAACCTCGCTCTATGATTTGAAGTTAAAATCCTCAAATATGGTAAAATAGTGACTTTTTTCACGTTTTTGATGTAGTTTGATATTACGTAAATATATTCATTTTTACCAATATTTCGATACTATTTCATGTAGTATCACGATATGTGATTTGGCCTTCAAATCTTAGAATTTCGCATAATATTGCATTTTAAGCAAGTTTTCTTGAATTTTGTTTCGTACGAAAAACCATCGAATTTAGCAATATTTTTACGTTTATCATCCCCTTTTCCTTTATGTGATTTAAACAAAATATCATCGAATTAGGCAATATTTTGCCGTTTTTCCACGTTTTTGTGAATTTTCAGTTTATTGTTAATAATTCATTAAATATACGATAAAAATGATGCAAACACATAATTGATTAGAAATTAACCTTAAATACTTTATTTTCAATCAACCATTTGTTTCTTGTTAAAATACTGAATAGGATATTGAAAAGGGGAGAAGTTCGGTTTTTATTGCATATATCGACGTTTCAGCAGGATTAGAGCGGTTTTACGTGTACATCTTCCATCGGTAATATAAACGGAAAATCAGGAACATTTTAGTTATTACTAATGAAAACACATTGATTTTTATCATTTTTATTGAAAACAACATTGTCATATGTCTTTTCTTGGATCAAAATAATACGAAACCTCGCTCTATGATTTGAAGTTAAAATCCTCAAATATGGTAAAATAGTGACTTTTTCACGTTAATCATTTAGTTTGATATTACGTAAATATATTCATTTTTACCAATATTTCGATACTATTTCATGTAGTATCACGATATGTCAGTTGGCCTTCAAATCTTAGAATTTCGCATAATATTGCATTTTAAGCAAGTTTTCTTGCATTTTGTTTCGAACGAAAAATCATCGAGTTTAGCAATATTTTGACGTTTATTATCTCCTTTTCCTTTATGTGATTTAAACAAAATATCATCGAATTAGGCAGTATTTTGCCGTTTTTTAACGTTTTTGTGAATTTTCAGTTTATTGTTATTAATTCATTAAATATACGATAAAAATGATGCAAACACATAATTGATTAGATAATAACCTTAAATACTTCATTTTCAATCATCTATTTGTTTCTCGTTAAAATACTGATTAAGATATTGAAAAGGGGAGAAGTTCGGTTTTTATTGCATATATCGACGTTTCAGCCGGATTAGAGCGGTTTTACGTGTACATTTTCCATCGGTAATATAAACGGAAAATCAGGAACATTTTAGTTAATTCCATTGGTTTTTATCATTTGTATTGGAAACCACATTGTCATATGTCTTTTCTTGGATCTAAATAATACGAAACCTCGCTCTATGATTTGAAGTTAAAATCCTCAAATATGGTAAAATAGTGACTTTTTCACGTTAATCATTTAGTTTGATATTACGTAAATATATTCATTTTTACCAATATTTCGATACTATTTCATGTAGTATCACAATATGTGATTTGGCCTTCAAATCTCAGAATGTCGCATAATATTGCATTTTAAGCAAGTTTTCTTGCATTTTGTTTCGAACGAAAAATCATCGAATTTAGCAATATTTTGACGTTTATTATCTCCTTTTCCTTTATGTGATTTAAACAAAATATCATCGAATTAGGCAATATTTTGCCGTTTTTTAACGTTTTTGTGAATTTTCAGTTTATTGTTATTAATTCATTAAATATACGATAAAAATGATGCAAACACATAATTGATTAGATAATAACCTTAAATACTTCATTTTCAATCATCTATTTGTTTCTCGTTAAAATACTGAGTAAGATATTGAAAAGGGGAGAAGTTCGGTTTTTATTGCATATATCGACGTTTCAGCCGGATTAGAGCGGTTTTACGTGTACATTTTCCATCGGTAATATAAACGGAAAATCAGGAACATTTTAGTTAATTCCATTGGTTTTTATCATTTGTATTGGAAACAACATTGTCATATGTCTTTTCTTGGATCTAAATAATACGAAACCTCGCTCTATGATTTGAAGTTAAAATCCTCAAATATGGTAAAATAGTGACTTTTTTCACGTTTTTCATGTAGTTTGATATTACGTAAATATATTAATTTTTACCAATATTTCGATACTATTTCATGTAGTATCACGATATGTCAGTTGGCCTTCAAATCTCAGAATTTCGCATAATATTGCATTTTAAGCAAGTTTTTTTGCGTTTTGTTTCGTACGAAAAATCATCGAATATAGCAATATTTTGACGTTTATTATCTCCTTTTCCTTTATGTGATTTAAACAAAATATCATCGAATTAGGCAATATTTGGCCGTTTTTCCACGTTTTTGTGAATTCTCAGTTTATTGTTATTAATTCATTAAATATACGATAAAAATGATGCAAACACATAATTGATTAGATAATAACCTTAAATACTTCATTTTCAATCATCTATTTGTTTCTCGTTAAAATACTGAGTAAGATATTGAAAAGGGGGGAAGTTCGGTTTTTATTGCATATATCGACGTTTCAGCCGGATTAGAGCGGTTTTACGTGTACATCTTCATTCGGTAATATAAACGGAAAATCAGGAACATTTTAGTTAATTCCATTGGTTTTTATCATTTGTATTGGAAACAACATTGTCATATGTCTTTTCTTGGATCTAAATAATACGAAACCTCGCTCTATGATTTGAAGTTAAAATCCTCAAATATGGTAAAATAGTGACTTTTTTCACGTTTTTCATGTAGTTTGATATTACGTAAATATATTCATTTTTACCAATATTTCGATACTATTTCATGTAGTATCACGATATGTGAGTTGGCCTTCAAATCTCAGAATTTCGCATAATATTGCATTTAAAGCAAGTTTTTTTGCATTTTGTTTCGTACGAAAAATCATCGAATATAGCAATATTTTGACGTTTATTATCTCATTTTCCTTTATGTGATTTCAACAAAATATCATCGAATTAGGCAATAATTTTGCCGTTTTTCCACGTTTTTGTGAATTTTCAGTTTATTGTTATTAATTCATTAAATATACGATAAAAATGATGCAAACACATAATTGATTAGATAATAACCTTAAATACTTCATTTTCAATCATCTATTTGTTTCTCGTTAAAATACTGAGTAAGATATTGAAAAGGGGAGAAGTTCGGTTTTTATTGCATATATCGACGTTTCAGCCGGATTAGAGCGGTTTTACGTGTATATCTTCCATCGGTAATATAAACGGAAAATCAGGAACATTTTAGTTAATTCCATTGGTATTTATCATTTGTATTGGAAACAACATTGTCATATGTCATTTCTTGAATCTAAATAATACGAAACCTCGCTCTATGATTTGAAGTTAAAATCCTCAAATATGGTAAAATAGTGACTTTTTTCACGTTTTTAATGTAGTTTGATATTACGTAAATATATTCATTTTTACCAATATTTCGATACTATTTCATGTAGTATCACGATATGTGATTTGGCCTTCAAATCTTAGAATTTCGCATAATATTGCATTTTAAGCAAGTTTTCTTGCACTTTGTTTCGTACGAAAAACCATCGAATTTAGCAATATTTTTACGTTTATCATCCCCTTTTCCTTTATGTGATTTAAACAAAATATCATCGAATTAGGCAATATTTTGCCGTTTTTCCACGTTTTTGTGAATTTTCAGTTTATTGTTAATAATTCATTAAATATACGATAAAAATGATGCAAACACATAATTGATTAGAAATTAACCTTAAATACTTTATTTTCAATCAACCATTTGTTTCTTGTTAAAATACTGAGTAGGATATTGAAAAGGGGAGAAGTTCGGTTTTTATTGCATATATCGACGTTTCAGCAGGATTAGACCGGTTTTACGTGTACATCTTCCATCGGTAATATAAACGGAAAATCACGAACATTTTAGTTATTACTAATGAAAACACATTGATTTTTATCATTTTTATTGGAAACAACATTGTCATATGTCTTTTCTTGGATCAAAATAATACGAAACCTCGCTCTATGATTTGAAGTTAAAATCCTCAAATATGGTAAAATAGTGACTTTTTCACGTTAATCATTTAGTTTGATATTACGTAAATATATTCATTTTTACCAATATTTCGATACTATTTCATGTAGTATCACAATATGTGATTTGGCCTTCAAGTCTCAGAATGTCGCATAGTATTGCATATTAAGCAAGTTTTCTTGCATTTTGTTTCGTACGAAAAATCATCGAATTTAGCAATATTTTGACGTTTATTATCTCCTTTTCCTTTATATGATTTAAACAAAATATCATCGAATTAGGCAATATTTTGCCGTTTTTTCACGTTTTTGTGAATTTTCAGTTTATTGTTATTAATTCATTAAATATACGATAAAAATGATGCAAACACATAATTCATTAGATAATAACCTTAAATACTTCATTTTCAATCATCTATTTGTTTCTCGTTAAAATACTGAGTAAGATATTGAAAAGGGGAGAAGTTCGGTTTTTATTGCATATATCGACGTTTTAGCAGGATTAGAGCGGTTTTACGTGTACATCTTCCATCGGTAATATAAACGGAAAATCAGGAACATTTTAGTTATTACTAATGAAAACACATTGATTTTTATTGGAAACAACATTGTCATATGTCTTTTCTTGGATCTAAATAATACGAAACCTCGCTCTATGATTTGAAGTTAAAATCATCAAATATGGTAAAATAGTGACTTTTTCACGTTAATCATTTAGTTTGATATTAAGTAAATATATACATTTTTACCAATATTTCGATACTATTTCATGTAGTATCACAATATGTGATTTGGCCTTCAAATCTCAGAATGTCGCATAATATTGCATATTAAGCAAGTTTTCTTGCATTTTGTTTCGTATGAAAAATCATCGAATTTATCAATATTGTGACGTTTATTATCTCCTTTTCCTTTATGTGATTTAAACAAAATATCATCGAATTAGGCAATATTTTGCCGTTTTTTCACGTTTTTGTGAATTTTCAGTTTATTGTTATTAATTCATTAAATATACGATAAAAATGATGCAAACACATAATTCATTAGATAATAACCTTAAATACTTCATTTTCAATCATCTATTTGTTTCTCGTTAAAATACTGAGTAAGATATTGAAAAGGGGAGAAGTTCGGTTTTTATTGCATATATCGACGTTTCAGCCGGATTAGAGCGGTTTTACGTGTATATCTTCCATCGGTAATATAAACGGAAAATCAGGAACATTTTAGTTAATTCCATTGGTTTTTATCATTTGTATTGGAAACAACATTGTCATATGTCATTTCTTGAATCTAAATAATACGAAACCTCGCTCTATGATTTGAAGTTAAAATCCTCAAATATGGTAAAATAGTGACTTTTTTCACGTTTTTAATGTAGTTTGATATTACGTAAATATATTCATTTTTACCAATATTTCGATACTATTTCATGTAGTATCACGATATGTGATTTGGCCTTCAAATCTTAGAATTTCGCATAATATTGCATTTTAAGCAAGTTTTCTTGCACTTTGTTTCGTACGAAAAACCATCGAATTTAGCAATATTTTTACGTTTATCATCCCCTTTTCCTTTATGTGATTTAAACAAAATATCATCGAATTAGGCAATATTTTGCCGTTTTTCCACGTTTTTGTGAATTTTCAGTTTATTGTTAATAATTCATTAAATATACGATAAAAATGATGCAAACACATAATTGATTAGAAATTAACCTTAAATACTTTATTTTCAATCAACCATTTGTTTCTTGTTAAAATACTGAGTAGGATATTGAAAAGGGGAGAAGTTCGGTTTTTATTGCATATATCGACGTTTCAGCAGGATTAGACCGGTTTTACGTGTACATCTTCCATCGGTAATATAAACGGAAAATCACGAACATTTTAGTTATTACTAATGAAAACACATTGATTTTAATCATTTTTATTGGAAACAACATTGTCATATGTCTTTTCTTGGATCAAAATAATACGAAACCTCGCTCTATGATTTGAAGTTAAAATCCTCAAATATGGTAAAATAGTGACTTTTTCACGTTAATCATTTAGTTTGATATTACGTAAATATATTCATTTTTACCAATATTTCGATACTATTTCATGTAGTATCACAATATGTGATTTGGCCTTCAAGTCTCAGAATGTCGCATAGTATTGCATATTAAGCAAGTTTTCTTGCATTTTGTTTCGTACGAAAAATCATCGAATTTAGCAATATTTTGACGTTTATTATCTCCTTTTCCTTTATATGATTTAAACAAAATATCATCGAATTAGGCAATATTTTGCCGTTTTTTCACGTTTTTGTGAATTTTCAGTTTATTGTTATTAATTCATTAAATATACGATAAAAATGATGCAAACACATAATTCATTAGATAATAACCTTAAATACTTCATTTTCAATCATCTATTTGTTTCTCGTTAAAATACTGAGTAAGATATTGAAAAGGGGAGAAGTTCGGTTTTTATTGCATATATCGACGTTTTAGCAGGATTAGAGCGGTTTTACGTGTACATCTTCCATCGGTAATATAAACGGAAAATCAGGAACATTTTAGTTATTACTAATGAAAACACATTGATTTTTATTGGAAACAACATTGTCATATGTCTTTTCTTGGATCTAAATAATACGAAACCTCGCTCTATGATTTGAAGTTAAAATCATCAAATATGGTAAAATAGTGACTTTTTCACGTTAATCATTTAGTTTGATATTAAGTAAATATATACATTTTTACCAATATTTCGATACTATTTCATGTAGTATCACAATATGTGATTTGGCCTTCAAATCTCAGAATGTCGCATAATATTGCATATTAAGCAAGTTTTCTTGCATTTTGTTTCGTATGAAAAATCATCGAATTTATCAATATTGTGACGTTTATTATCTCCTTTTCCTTTATGTGATTTAAACAAAATATCATCGAATTAGGCAATATTTTGCCGTTTTTTCACGTTTTTGTGAATTTTCAGTTTATTGTTATTAATTCATTAAATATACGATAAAAATGATGCAAACACATAATTCATTAGATAATAACCTTAAATACTTCATTTTCAATCATCTATTTGTTTCTCGTTAAAATACTGAGTAAGATATTGAAAAGGGGAGAAGTTCGGTTTTTATTGCATATATCGACGTTTCAGCCGGATTAGAGCGGTTTTACGTGTATATCTTCCATCGGTAATATAAACGGAAAATCAGGAACATTTTAGTTAATTCCATTGGTTTTTATCATTTGTATTGGAAACAACATTGTCATATGTCATTTCTTGAATCTAAATAATACGAAACCTCGCTCTATGATTTGAAGTTAAAATCCTCAAATATGGTAAAATAGTGACTTTTTTCACGTTTTTAATGTAGTTTGATATTACGTAAATATATTCATTTTTACCAATATTTCGATACTATTTCATGTAGTATCACGATATGTGATTTGGCCTTCAAATCTTAGAATTTCGCATAATATTGCATTTTAAGCAAGTTTTCTTGCACTTTGTTTCGTACGAAAAACCATCGAATTTAGCAATATTTTTACGTTTATCATCCCCTTTTCCTTTATGTGATTTAAACAAAATATCATCGAATTAGGCAATATTTTGCCGTTTTTCCACGTTTTTGTGAATTTTCAGTTTATTGTTAATAATTCATTAAATATACGATAAAAATGATGCAAACACATAATTGATTAGAAATTAACCTTAAATACTTTATTTTCAATCAACCATTTGTTTCTTGTTAAAATACTGAGTAGGATATTGAAAAGGGGAGAAGTTCGGTTTTTATTGCATATATCGACGTTTCAGCAGGATTAGACCGGTTTTACGTGTACATCTTCCATCGGTAATATAAACGGAAAATCAGGAACATTTTAGTTATTACTAATGAAAACACATTGATTTTTATCATTTTTATTGGAAACAACATTGTCATATGTCTTTTCTTGGATCAAAATAATACGAAACCTCGCTCTATGATTTGAAGTTAAAATCCTCAAATATGGTAAAATAGTGACTTTTTCACGTTAATCATTTAGTTTGATATTACGTAAATATATTCATTTTTACCAATATTTCGATACTATTTCATGTAGTATCACAATATGTGATTTGGCCTTCATGTCTCAGAATGTCGCATAGTATTGCATATTAAGCAAGTTTTCTTGCATTTTGTTTCGTACGAAAAATCATCGAATTTAGCAATATTTTGACGTTTATTATCTCCTTTTCCTTTATATGATTTAAACAAAATATCATCGAATTAGGCAATATTTTGCCGTTTTTTCACGTTTTTGTGAATTTTCAGTTTATTGTTATTAATTCATTAAATATACGATAAAAATGATGCAAACACATAATTCATTAGATAATAACCTTAAATACTTCATTTTCAATCATCTATTTGTTTCTCGTTAAAATACTGAGTAAGATATTGAAAAGGGGAGAAGTTCGGTTTTTATTGCATATATCGACGTTTTAGCAGGATTAGAGCGGTTTTACGTGTACATCTTCCATCGGTAATATAAACGGAAAATCAGGAACATTTTAGTTATTACTAATGAAAACACATTGATTTTTATTGGAAACAACATTGTCATATGTCTTTTCTTGGATCTAAATAATACGAAACCTCGCTCTATGATTTGAAGTTAAAATCATCAAATATGGTAAAATAGTGACTTTTTCACGTTAATCATTTAGTTTGATATTAAGTAAATATATACATTTTTACCAATATTTCGATACTATTTCATGTAGTATCACAATATGTGATTTGGCCTTCAAATCTCAGAATGTCGCATAATATTGCATATTAAGCAAGTTTTCTTGCATTTTGTTTCGTATGAAAAATCATCGAATTTATCAATATTGTGACGTTTATTATCTCCTTTTCCTTTATGTGATTTAAACAAAATATCATCGAATTAGGCAATATTTTGCCGTTTTTTCACGTTTTTGTGAATTTTCAGTTTATTGTTATTAATTCATTAAATATACGATAAAAATGATGCAAACACATAATTCATTAGATAATAACCTTAAATACTTCATTTTCAATCATCTATTTGTTTCTCGTTAAAATACTGAGTAAGATATTGAAAAGGGGAGAAGTTCGGTTTTTATTGCATATATCGACGTTTCAGCCGGATTAGAGCGGTTTCACGTGTACATTTTCCATCGGTAATATAAACGGAAAATCAGGAACATTTTAGTTAATTCCATTGGTTTTTATCATTTGTATTGGAAACAACATTGTCATATGTCTTTTCTTGGATCTAAATAATACGAAACCTCGCTCTATGATTTGAAGTTAAAATCCTCAAATATGGTTAAATAGTGACTTTTTTCACGTTTTTCATGTAGTTTGATATTACGTAAATATATTCATTTTTACCAATATTTAGATACTATTTCATGTAGTATCACGATTTGTCAGTTGGCCTTCAAATCTCAGAATTTCGCATAATATTGCATTTTAAGCAAGTTTTTTTGCATTTTGTTTCGTACGAAAAATCATCGAATTTAGCAATATTTTGACGTTTATTACCTCCTTTTCTTTTATGTGATTTAAACAAAATGTCATCGAATTAGGCAATATTTTGCCGTTTCTTCACGTTTTTGTGAATTTTCAGTTTATTGTTATTAATTCATTAAATATACGATAAAAATGATGCAAACACATAATTGATTAGATAATAACCTTAAATACTTCATTTTCAATCATCTATTTGTTTCTCGTTAAAATACTGAGTAAGATATTGAAAAGGGGAGAAGTTCGGTTTTTATTGCATATATCGACGTTTCAGCCGGATTAGAGCAGTTTTACGTGTACATCTTCCATCGGTAATATAAACGGAAAATCAGGAACATTTTAGTTAATTCCATTGGTTTTTATCATTTGTATTGGAAACAACATTGTCATATGTCTTTTCTTGGATCTAAATAATACGAAACCTCGCTCTATGATTTGAAGTTAAAATCCTCAAATATGGTAAAATAGTGACTTTTTTCACGTTTTTCATGTAGTTTGATATTACGTAAATATATTCATTTTTACCAATATTTCGATACTATTTCATGTAGTATCACAATATGTGAGTTGGCCTTCAAATCTCAGAATTTCGCCTAATATTGCATTTTAAGCAAGTTTTTTTGCATTTTGTTTCGTACGAAAAATCATCGAATATAGCAATATTTTGACGTTTATTATCTCAATTTCCTTTATGTGATTTCAACAAAATATCATCGAATTAGGCAATATTTTGCCGTTTTTCCACGTTTTTGTGAATTTTCAGTTTATTGTTATTAATTCATTAAATATACGATAAAAATGATGCAAACACGTAATTGATTGGATAATAACATTAAATACTTCACTTTCAATCATCTATTTGTTTCTCGTTAAAATACTGAGTAAGATATTGAAAAGGGGAGAAGTTCGGTTTTTATTGCATATATCGACGTTTCAGCCGGATTAGAGCGGTTTTACGTGTACATCTTCCATCGGTAATATAAACGGAAAATCAGGAACATTTGAGTTAATTCCATTGGTTTTTATCATTTGTATTGGAAACAACATTGTCATATGTCTTTTCTTGGATCTAAATAATACGAAACCTCGCTCTATGATTTGAAGTTAAAATCCTCAAATATGGTAAAATAGTGACTTTTTCACGTTAATCATTTAGTTTGATATTACGTAAATATATACATTTTTACCAATATTTCGATACTATTTCATGTAGTATCACAATATGTGATTTGGCTTTCAAATCTCAGAATTTCGCATAATATTGCATTTTAAGCAAGTTTTTTTGCGTTTTGTTTCGTACGAAAAATCATCGAATATAGCAATATTTTGACGTTTATTATCTCCTTTTCCTTTATGTGATTTAAACAAAATATCATCGAATTAGGCAATATTTTGCCGTTTTTTCACGTTTTGGGGAATTTTCAGTTTATTGTTATTAATCCATTAAATATACGATAAAAATGATGCAAACACATAATTCATTAGATAATAACCTTAAATACTTCATTTTCAATCATCTATTTGTTTCTCGTTAAAATACTGAGTAAGATATTGAAAAGGGGAGAAGTTCCGTTTTTATTGCATATATCGACGTTTCAGCCGGATTAGAGCGGTTTTACGTGTACATCTTCCATCGGTAATATAAACGGAAAATCAGGAACATTTTAGTTATTTCTAATGAAAACACATTGATTTTTATCATTTGTATTGGAAACAACATAGTCATATGTCTTTTCTTGGATCTAAATAATCCGAAACCTCGCTCTATGATTTGAAGTTAAAATCCTCAAATATGGTAAAATAGTGACTTTTTTCACGTTTTTCATGTAGTTTGATATTACGTAAATATATTCATTTTTACCAATATTTCGATACTATTTCATGTATTATCACGATATGTCAGTTGGCCTTCAAATCTCAGAATTTCGCATAATATTGCATTTTAAGCAAGTTTTTTTGCGTTTTGTTTCGTACGAAAAATCATCGAATATAGCAATGTTTTGACGTTTATTATCTCCTTTTCCTTTATGTGATTTAAACAAAATATCATCGAATTAGGCAATATTTTGCCGTTTTTCCACGTTTTTGTGAATTTTCAGTTTATTGTTATTAATTCATTAAATATACGATAAAAATGATGCAAACACATAATTGATTAGATAATAACCTTAAATACTTCATTTTCAATCATCTATTTGTTTCTCGTTAAAATACTGAGTAAGATATTGAAAAGGGGAGAAGTTCGGTTTTTATTGCATATATCGACGTTTCAGCCGGATTAGAGCGGTTTTACGTGTATATCTTCATTCGGTAATATAAACGGAAAATCAGGAACATTTTAGTTAATTCCATTGGTTTTTATCATTTGTATTGGAAACAACATTGTCATATGTCTTTTCTTGAATCTAAATAATATGAAACCTCGCTCTATGATTTGAAGTTAAAATCCTCAAATATGGTAAAATAGTGACTTTTTTCACGTTTTTAATGTAGTTTGATATTACGTAAATATATTCATTTTTACCAATATTTCGATACTATTTCATGTAGTATCACGATATGTGATTTGGCCTTCAATTCTTAGAATTTCGCATAATATTGCATTTTAAGCAAGTTTTCTTGCATTTTGTTTCGAACGAAAAATCATCGAATTTAGCAATATTTTGACGTTTATTATCTCCTTTTCCTTTATGTGATTTAAACAAAATATCATCGAATTAGGCAGTATTTTGCCGTTTTTTAACGTTTTTGTGAATTTTCAGTTTATTTTTATTAATTCATTAAATATACGATAAAAATGATGCAAACACATAATTGATTAGATAATAACCTTAAATACTTCATTTTCAATCATCTATTTGTTTCTCGTTAAAATACTGAGTAAGATATTGAAAAGGGGAGAAGTTCGGTTTTTATTGCATATATCGACGTTTCAGCCGGATTAGAGCGGTTTTACGTGTACATTTTCCATCGGTAATATAAACGGAAAATCAGGAACATTTTAGTAAATTCCATTGGTTTTTATCATTTGTATTGGAAACAACATTGTCATATGTCTTTTCTTGGATCTAAATAATACGAAACCTCGCTCTATGATTTGAAGTTAAAATCTTCAAATATGGTAAAATAGTGACTTTTTTCACGTTTTTCATGTAGTTTGATATTACGTAAATATATTCATTTTTACCAATATTTCGATACTATTTCATGTAGTATCACGATATGTGAGTTGGCCTTCAAATCTCAGAATTTCGCATAATATTGCATTTTAAGCAAGTTTTTTTGCATTTTGTTTCGTACGAAAAATCATCGAAAATAGCAATATTTTGACGTTTATTATCTCATTTTCCTTTATGTGATTTCAACAAAATATCATCGAATTAGGCAATAATTTTGCCGTTTTTCCACGTTTTTGTGAATTTTCAGTCTATTGTTATTAATTCATTAAATATACGATAAAAATGATGCAAACACATAATTGATTAGATAATAACCTTAAATACTTCATTTTCAATCATCTATTTGTTTCTCGTTAAAATACTGAGTAAGATATTGAAAAGGGGAGAAGTTCGGTTTTTTTGCATATATCGACGTTTCAGCCGGATTAGAGCGGTTTTACGTGTATATCTTCCATCGGTAATATAAACGGAAAATCAGGAACATTTTAGTTAATTCCATTGGTTTTTATCATTTGTATTGGAAACAACATTGTCATATGTCATTTCTTGAATCTAAATAATACGAAACCTCGCTCTATGATTTGAAGTTAAAATCCTCAAATATGGTAAAATAGTGACTTTTTTCACGTTTTTAATGTAGTTTGATATTACGTAAATATATTCATTTTTACCAATATTTCGATACTATTTCATGTAGTATCACAATATGTGATTTGGCCTTCAAATCTTAGAATTTCGCATAATATTGCATTTTAAGCAAGTTTTCTTGCATTTTGTTTCGAACGAAAAATCATCGAATTTAGCAATATTTTGACGTTTATTATCTCCTTTTCCTTTATGTGATTTAAACAAAATATCATCGAATTAGGCAGTATTTTGCCGTTTTTTAACGTTTTTGTGAATTTTCAGTTTATTTTTATTAATTCATTAAATATACGATAAAAATGATGCAAACACATAATTGATTAGATAATAACCTTAAATACTTCATTTTCAATCATCTATTTGTTTCTCGTTAAAATACTGAGTAAGATATTGAAAAGGGGAGAAGTTCGGTTTTTATTGCATATATCGACGTTTCAGCCGGATTAGAGCGGTTTAACGTGTACATTTTCCATCGGTAATATAAACGGAAAATCAGGAACATTTTAGTAAATTCCATTGGTTTTTATCATTTGTATTGGAAACAACATTGTCATATGTCTTTTCTTGGATCTAAATAATACGAAACCTCGCTCTATGATTTGAAGTTAAAATCCTCAAATATGGTAAAATAGTGACTTTTTTCACGTTTTTCATGTAGTTTGATATTACGTAAATATATTCATTTTTACCAATATTTCGATACTATTTCATGTAGTATCACGATATGTGAGTTGGCCTTCAAATCTCAGAATTTCGCATAATATTGCATTTTAATCAAGTTTTTTTGCATTTTGTTTCGTACGAAAAATCATCGAATATAGCAATATTTTGACGTTTATTATCTCAATTTCCTTTATGTGATTTCAACAAAATATCATCGAATTAGGCAATATTTTGCCGTTTTTCCACGTTTTTGTGAATTTTCAGTTTATTGTTATTAATTCATTAAATATACGATAAAAATGATGCAAACACATAATTGATTGGATAATAACCTTAAATACTTCATTTTCAATCATCTATTTGTTTCTCGTTAAAATACTGAGTAAGATATTGAAAAGGGGAGAAGTTCGGTTTTTATTGCATATATCGACGTTTCAGCCGGATTAGAGCGGTTTTACGTGTACATCTTCCATCGGTAATATAAACGGAAAATCAGGAACATTTTAGTTAATTCCATTGGTTTTTATCATTTGTATTGGAAACAACATTGTCATATGTCTTTTCTTGGATCTAAATAATACGAAACCTCGCTCTATGATTTGAAGTTAAAATCCTCAAATATGGTAAAATAGTGACTTTTTTCACGTTTTTCATGTAGTTTGATATTACGTAAATATATTCATTTTTACCAATATTTCGATACTATTTCATGTAGTATCACGATATGTGAGTTGGCCTTCAAATCTCAGAATTTCGCATAATATTGCATTTTAAGCAAGTTTTTTTGCATTTTGTTTCGTACGAAAAATCATCGAATATAGCAATATTTTGACGTTTATTATCTCATTTTCCTTTATGTGATTTTAACAAAATATCATCGAATTAGGCAATAATTTTGCCGTTTTTCCATGTTTTTGTGAATTTTCAGTTTATTGTTATTAATTCATTAAATATACGATAAAAACGATGCAAACACATAATTGATTAGATAATAACCTTAAATACTTCATTTTCAATCATCTATTTGTTTTTCGATAAAATACTGAGTAAGATATTGAAAAGGGGAGAAGTTCGGTTTTTATTGCATATATCGACGTTTCAGCCGGATTAGAGCGGTTTTACGTGTATATCTTCCATCGGTAATATAAACGGAAAATCAGGAACATTTTAGTTAATTCTTATGAAAACCCATTGGTTTTTATCATTTGTATTGGAAACAACATTGTCATATGTCTTTTCTTGGATCTAAATAATACGAAACCTCGCTGTATGATTTGAAGTTAAAATCCTCAAATATGGTAAAATAGTGACTTTTTCACGTTTTTCATGTAGTTTGATATTACGTAAATATATTCATTTTTACCAATATTTCGATACTATTTCATGTAGTATCACGATATGTGAGTTGGCCTTCAAATCTCAGAATTTCGCATAATATTGCATTTTAAGCAAGTTTTTTTGCATTTTGTTTCGTACGAAAAATCATCGTATATAGCAATATTTTGACGTTTATTATCTCCTTTTCCTTTAAGTGATTTAAACAAAATATCATCGAATTAGGCAATATTTTGCCGTTTTTTCACGTTTTTGTGAATTTTCAGTTTATTGTTATTAATTCATTAAATATACGATAAAAATGATGCAAACACATAATTGATTAGATAATAACATTAAATACTTCATTTTCAATCATCTATTTGTTTCTCGTTAAAATACTGAGTAAGATATTGAAAAGGGGAGAAGTTCGGTTTTTATTGCATATATCGACGTTTCAGCCGGATTAGAACGGTTTTACGTGTATATCTTCCATCGGTAATATAAACGGAAAATCAGGAACATTTTAGTTCATTCCATTTGTTTTTATCATTTGTATTGGAAACAACATTGTCATATGTCTTTTCTTGGATCTAAATAATACGAAACCTCGCTCTATGATTTGAAGTTAAAATCCTCAAATATGGTAAAATAGTGACTTTTTTCACGTTTTTCATGTAGTTTGATATTACGTAAATATATTCATTTTTACCAATATTTCGATACTATTTCATGTAGTATCACGATATGTGAGTTGGCCTTCAAATCTCAGAATTTCGCATAATATTGCATTTTAAGCAAGTTTTTTTGCATTTTGTTTCGTACGAAAAATCATCGAATATAGCAATATTTTGACGTTTATTATCTCATTTTCCTTTATGTGATTTTAACAAAATATCATCGAATTAGGCAATAATTTTGCCGTTTTTCCATGTTTTTGTGAATTTTCAGTTTATTGTTATTAATTCATTAAATATACGATAAAAACGATGCAAACACATAATTGATTAGATAATAACCTTAAATACTTCATTTTCAATCATCTATTTGTTTTTCGATAAAATACTGAGTAAGATATTGAAAAGGGGAGAAGTTCGGTTTTTATTGCATATATCGACGTTTCAGCCGGATTAGAGCGGTTTTACGTGTATATCTTCCATCGGTAATATAAACGGAAAATCAGGAACATTTTAGTTAATTCTTATGAAAACCCATTGGTTTTTATCATTTGTATTGGAAACAACATTGTCATATGTCTTTTCTTGGATCTAAATAATACGAAACCTCGCTGTATGATTTGAAGTTAAAATCCTCAAATATGGTAAAATAGTGACTTTTTCACGTTTTTCATGTAGTTTGATATTACGTAAATATATTCATTTTTACCAATATTTCGATACTATTTCATGTAGTATCACGATATGTGAGTTGGCCTTCAAATCTCAGAATTTCGCATAATATTGCATTTTAAGCAAGTTTTTTTGCATTTTGTTTCGTACGAAAAATCATCGTATATAGCAATATTTTGACGTTTATTATCTCCTTTTCCTTTAAGTGATTTAAACAAAATATCATCGAATTAGGCAATATTTTGCCGTTTTTTCACGTTTTTGTGAATTTTCAGTTTATTGTTATTAATTCATTAAATATACGATAAAAATGATGCAAACACATAATTGATTAGATAATAACATTAAATACTTCATTTTCAATCATCTATTTGTTTCTCGTTAAAATACTGAGTAAGATATTGAAAAGGGGAGAAGTTCGGTTTTTATTGCATATATCGACGTTTCAGCCGGATTAGAACGGTTTTACGTGTATATCTTCCATCGGTAATATAAACGGAAAATCAGGAACATTTTAGTTCATTCCATTTGTTTTTATCATTTGTATTGGAAACAACATTGTCATATGTCTTTTCTTGGATCTAAATAATACGAAACCTCGCTCAATGATTTGAAGTTAAAATCCTCAAATATGGTAAAATTGTGACTTTTTTCACGTTTTTCATGTAGTTTGATATTACGTAAATATATTCATCTTTACCAATATTTCGATACTATTTCATGTAGTATCACGATATGTGAGTTGGCCTTCAAATCTCAGAATTTCCCATAATATTGCATTTTAAGCAAGTTTTTTTGCATTTTGTTTCGTACGAAAAATCATCGTATATAGCAATATTTTGACGTTTATTATCTCCTTTTCCTTTATGTGATTTAAACAAAATATCATCGAATTAGGCAATATTTTGCCGTTTTTCCACGTTTTTGTGAATTTTCAGTTTATTGTTATTAATTCATTAAATATACGATAAAAATGATGCAAACACATAATTGATTAGATAATAACCTTAAATACTTCATTTTCAATCATCTATTTGTTTCTCGTTAAAATACTGACTAAGATATTGAAAAGGGGAGAAGTTCGGTTTTTATTGCATATATCGACGTTTCAGCCGGATTAGAGCGGTTTTACGTGTATATCTTCCATCGGTAATATAAACGGAAAATCAGGAACATTTTAGTTAATTCTTATGCAAACCCATTGGTTTTTATCATTTGTATTGGAAACAACATTGTCATATGTCTTTTCTTGGATCTAAATAATACGAAACCTCGCTGTATGATTTGAAGTTAAAATCTACAAATATGGTAAAATAGTGACTTTTTTCACGTTTTTCATGTAGTTTGATATTACGTAAATATATTCATTTTTACCAATATTTCGATACTATTTCATGTTTTATCACGATATGTCAGTTGGCCTTCAAATCTCAGAATTTCTCATAATATTGCATTTTAAGCAAGTTTTTTTGCATTTTGTTTCGTACGAAAAATCATCGAATTTAGCAATATTTTGACGTTTATTATCTCCTTTTCCTTTAAGTGATTTAAACAAAATATCATCGAATTAGGCAATATTTTGCCGTTTTTTCACGTTTTTGTGAATTTTCAGTTTATTGTTATTAATTCATTAAATATACGATAAAAATGATGCAAACACATAATTGATTAGATAATAACCTTAAATACTTCATTTTCAATCATCTATTTGTTTCTCGTTAAAATACTGAGTAAGATATTGAAAAGGGGAGAAGTTCGGGTTTTATTGCATATATCGACGTTTTAGCCGGATTAGAGCAGTTTTACGTGTACATCTTCCATCGGTAATATAAACGGAAAATCAGGAACATTTTAGTTAATTCTATTTGTTTTTAACATTTGTATTAGAAACAACATTGTCATATGTCTTTTCTTGGATCTAAATAATACGAAACCTCGCTCTATGATTTGATGTTAAAATCCTCAAATATGGTAAAATAGTGACTTTTTTCACGTTTTTCATGTAGTTTGATATTACGTAAATATATTCATTTTAACCAATATTTCGAAACTATTTCATGTAGTATCACGATATGTCAGTTGGCCTTCAAATCTCAGAATTTCGCATAATATTGCATTTTAAGCAAGTGTTTTTGGCATTTTGTTTCGTACGAAAAATCATCGAATTTAGCAATATTTTGACGTTTATTATCTCCTTTTCCTTTATGTGATTTTAACAAAATATCATCGAATTAGGCAATATTTTGCCGTTTTTCCACGTTTTTGTGAATTTTCAGTTTATTGTTATTAATTCATTAAATATACGATAAAAATGATGCAAACACATAATTGATTAGATAATAACCTTAAATACTTCATTTTCAATCATCTATTTGTTTCTCGTTAAAATACTGACTACGATATTGAAAAGGGGAGAAGTTCGGTTTTTATTGCATATATCGACGTTTCAGCCGGATTAGAGCGGTTTTACGTGTATATCTTCCATCGGTAATATAAACGGAAAATCAGGAACATTTTAGTTAATTCTTATGAAAACCCATTGGTTTTTATCATTTGTATTGGAAACAACATTGTCATATGTCTTTTCTTGGATCTAAATAATACGAAACCTCGCTGTATGATTTGAAGTTAAAATCCTCAAATATGGTAAAATAGTGACTTTTTTCACGTTTTTCATGTAGTTTGATATTACGTAAATATATTCATTTTTACCAATATTTCGATACTATTTCAAGTAGTATCACGATATGTGAGTTGGCCTTCAAATCTCAGAATTTCGCATAATATTGCATTTTAAGCAAGTTTTTTTGCATTTTGTTTCGTACGAAAAATCATCGAATATAGCAATATTTTGACGTTTATTATCTCATTTTCCTTTATGTGATTTTAACAAAATATCATCGAATTAGGCAATAATTTTGCCGTTTTTCCATGTTTTTGTGAATTTTCAGTTTATTGTTATTAATTCATTAAATATACGATAAAAACGATGCAAACACATAATTGATTAGATAATAACCTTAAATACTTCATTTTCAATCATCTATTTGTTTTTCGATAAAATACTGAGTAAGATATTGAAAAGGGGAGAAGTTCGGTTTTTATTGCATATATCGACGTTTCAGCCGGATTAGAGCGGTTTTACGTGTATATCTTCCATCGGTAATATAAACGGAAAATCAGGAACATTTTAGTTAATTCTTATGAAAACCCATTGGTTTTTATCATTTGTATTGGAAACAACATTGTCATATGTCTTTTCTTGGATCTAAATAATACGAAACCTCGCTGTATGATTTGAAGTTAAAATCCTCAAATATGGTAAAATAGTGACTTTTTCACGTTTTTCATGTAGTTTGATATTACGTAAATATATTCATTTTTACCAATATTTCGATACTATTTCATGTAGTATCACGATATGTGAGTTGGCCTTCAAATCTCAGAATTTCGCATAATATTGCATTTTAAGCAAGTTTTTTTGCATTTTGTTTCGTACGAAAAATCATCGTATATAGCAATATTTTGACGTTTATTATCTCCTTTTCCTTTAAGTGATTTAAACAAAATATCATCGAATTAGGCAATATTTTGCCGTTTTTTCACGTTTTTGTGAATTTTCAGTTTATTGTTATTAATTCATTAAATATACGATAAAAATGATGCAAACACATAATTGATTAGATAATAACATTAAATACTTCATTTTCAATCATCTATTTGTTTCTCGTTAAAATACTGAGTAAGATATTGAAAAGGGGAGAAGTTCGGTTTTTATTGCATATATCGACGTTTCAGCCGGATTAGAACGGTTTTACGTGTACATCTTCCATCGGTAATATAAACGGAAAATCAGGAACATTTTAGTTCATTCCATTTGTTTTTATCATTTGTATTGGAAACAACATTGTCATATGTCTTTTCTTGGATCTAAATAATACGAAACCTCGCTCAATGATTTGAAGTTAAAATCCTCAAATATGGTAAAATTGTGACTTTTTTCACGTTTTTCATGTAGTTTGATATTACGTAAATATATTCATTTTTACCAATATTTCGATACTATTTCATGTAGTATCACGATATGTGAGTTGGCCTTCAAATCTCAGAATTTCCCATAATATTACATTTTAAGCAAGTTTTTTTGCATTTTGTTTCGTACGAAAAATCATCGTATATAGCAATATTTTGACGTTTATTATCTCCTTTTCCTTTATGTGATTTAAACAAAATATCATCGAATTAGGCAATATTTTGCCGTTTTTCCACGTTTTTGTGAATTTTCAGTTTATTGTTATTAATTCATTAAATATACGATAAAAATGATGCAAACACATAATTGATTAGATAATAACCTTAAATACTTCATTTTCAATCATCTATTTGTTTCTCGTTAAAATACTGACTAAGATATTGAAAAGGGGAGAAGTTCGGTTTTTATTGCATATATCGACGTTTCAGCCGGATTAGAGCGGTTTTACGTGTATATCTTGCATCGGTAATATAAACGGAAAATCAGGAACATTTTAGTTAATTCTTATGCAAACCCATTGGTTTTTATCATTTGTATTGGAAACAACATTGTCATATGTCTTTTCTTGGATCTAAATAATACGAAACCTCGCTGTATGATTTGAAGTTAAAATCCTCAAATATGGTAAAATAGTGACTTTTTTCACGTTTTTCATGTAGTTTGATATTACGTAAATATATTCATTTTTACCAATATTTCGATACTATTTCAAGTAGTATCACGATATGTGAGTTGGCCTTCAAATCTCAGAATTTCGCATAATATTGCATTTTAAGCAAGTTTTTTTGCATTTTGTTTCGTACGAAAAATCATCGTATATAGCAATATTTTGACGTTTATTATCTCCTTTTCCTTTAAGTGATTTAAACAAAATATCATCGAATTAGGCAATATTTTGCCGTTTTTTCACGTTTTTGTGAATTTTCAGTTTATTGTTATTAATTCATTAAATATACGATAAAAATGATGCAAACACATAATTGATTAGATAATAACATTAAATACTTCATTTTCAATCATCTATTTGTTTCTCGTTAAAATACTGAGTAAGATATTGAAAAGGGGAGAAGTTCGGTTTTTATTGCATATATCGACGTTTCAGCCGGATTAGAACGGTTTTACGTGTATATCTTCCATCGGTAATATAAACGGAAAATCAGGAACATTTTAGTTCATTCCATTTGTTTTTATCATTTGTATTGGAAACAACATTGTCATATGTCTTTTCTTGGATCTAAATAATACGAAACCTCGCTCAATGATTTGAAGTTAAAATCCTCAAATATGGTAAAATTGTGACTTTTTTCACGTTTTTCATGTAGTTTGATATTACGTAAATATATTCATCTTTACCAATATTTCGATACTATTTCATGTAGTATCACGATATGTGAGTTGGCCTTCAAATCTCAGAATTTCCCATAATATTGCATTTTAAGCAAGTTTTTTTGCATTTTGTTTCGTACGAAAAATCATCGTATATAGCAATATTTTGACGTTTATTATCTCCTTTTCCTTTATGTGATTTAAACAAAATATCATCGAATTAGGCAATATTTTGCCGTTTTTCCACGTTTTTGTGAATTTTCAGTTTATTGTTATTAATTCATTAAATATACGATAAAAATGATGCAAACACATAATTGATTAGATAATAACCTTAAATACTTCATTTTCAATCATCTATTTGTTTCTCGTTAAAATACTGACTAAGATATTGAAAAGGGGAGAAGTTCGGTTTTTATTGCATATATCGACGTTTCAGCCGGATTAGAGCGGTTTTACGTGTATATCTTCCATCGGTAATATAAACGGAAAATCAGGAACATTTTAGTTAATTCTTATGCAAACCCATTGGTTTTTATCATTTGTATTGGAAACAACATTGTCATATGTCTTTTCTTGGATCTAAATAATACGAAACCTCGCTGTATGATTTGAAGTTAAAATCTACAAATATGGTAAAATAGTGACTTTTTTCACGTTTTTCATGTAGTTTGATATTACGTAAATATATTCATTTTTACCAATATTTCGATACTATTTCATGTTTTATCACGATATGTCAGTTGGCCTTCAAATCTCAGAATTTCTCATAATATTGCATTTTAAGCAAGTTTTTTTGCATTTTGTTTCGTACGAAAAATCATCGAATTTAGCAATATTTTGACGTTTATTATCTCCTTTTCCTTTAAGTGATTTAAACAAAATATCATCGAATTAGGCAATATTTTGCCGTTTTTTCACGTTTTTGTGAATTTTCAGTTTATTGTTATTAATTCATTAAATATACGATAAAAATGATGCAAACACATAATTGATTAGATAATAACCTTAAATACTTCATTTTCAATCATCTATTTGTTTCTCGTTAAAATACTGAGTAAGATATTGAAAAGGGGAGAAGTTCGGGTTTTATTGCATATATCGACGTTTTAGCCGGATTAGAGCAGTTTTACGTGTACATCTTCCATCGGTAATATAAACGGAAAATCAGGAACATTTTAGTTAATTCTATTTGTTTTTAACATTTGTATTAGAAACAACATTGTCATATGTCTTTTCTTGGATCTAAATAATACGAAACCTCGCTCTATGATTTGATGTTAAAATCCTCAAATATGGTAAAATAGTGACTTTTTTCACGTTTTTCATGTAGTTTGATATTACGTAAATATATTCATTTTAACCAATATTTCGAAACTATTTCATGTAGTATCACGATATGTCAGTTGGCCTTCAAATCTCAGAATTTCGCATAATATTGCATTTTAAGCAAGTGTTTTTGGCATTTTGTTTCGTACGAAAAATCATCGAATTTAGCAATATTTTGACGTTTATTATCTCCTTTTCCTTTATGTGATTTTAACAAAATATCATCGAATTAGGCAATATTTTGCCGTTTTTCCACGTTTTTGTGAATTTTCAGTTTATTGTTATTAATTCATTAAATATACGATAAAAATGATGCAAACACATAATTGATTAGATAATAACCTTAAATACTTCATTTTCAATCATCTATTTGTTTCTCGTTAAAATACTGACTACGATATTGAAAAGGGGAGAAGTTCGGTTTTTATTGCATATATCGACGTTTCAGCCGGATTAGAGCGGTTTTACATGTATATCTTCCATCGGTAATATAAACGGAAAATCAGGAACATTTTAGTTAATTCTTATGAAAACCCATTGGTTTTTATCATTTGTATTGGAAACAACATTGTCATATGTCTTTTCTTGGATCTAAATAATACGAAACCTCGCTGTATGATTTGAAGTTAAAATCCTCAAATATGGTAAAATAGTGACTTTTTTCACGTTTTTCATGTAGTTTGATATTACGTAAATATATTCATTTTTACCAATATTTCGATACTATTTCAAGTAGTATCACGATATGTGAGTTGGCCTTCAAATCTCAGAATTTCGCATAATATTGCATTTTAAGCAAGTTTTTTTGCATTTTGTTTCGTACGAAAAATCATCGTATATAGCAATATTTTGACGTTTATTATCTCCTTTTCCTTTAAGTGATTTAAACAAAATATCATCGAATTAGGCAATATTTTGCCGTTTTTTCACGTTTTTGTGAATTTTCAGTTTATTGTTATTAATTCATTAAATATACGATAAAAATGATGCAAACACATAATTGATTAGATAATAACCTTAAATACTTCATTTTCAATCATCTATTTGTTTCTCGTTAAAATACTGAGTAAGATATTGAAAAGGGGAGAAGTTCGGGTTTTATTGCATATATCGACGTTTTAGCCGGATTAGAGCAGTTTTACGTGTACATCTTCCATCGGTAATATAAACGGAAAATCAGGAACATTTTAGTTAATTCCATTTGTTTTTAACATTTGTATTGGAAACAACATTGTCATATGTCTTTTCTTGGATCTAAATAATACGAAACCTCGCTC